>NC_026005.2:77577029-77678347 GCF_000442705.2 Elaeis guineensis | reverse complement strand
CTGTGGGTAACATCACCATTTTCATCAACTTCTCAGTGAGTCGACGATCTTGGAGTGCCTGATCAGTGGCCTTGATGTGCATCCCAAGGGTGATGGTGGCCTCTCCGAAAGAAGTATCGAAACCGTATCGACGGTGAAGGCTGGAGGCATCAGAGCCTTCCCCTTGTCGGCATCCCCCCAACCAAGTACTCGATTGCCATCCATTCCGGCTTGAGCCGGCAAAGCTTAGACCGTGATAACTGATCTGGTTAGGGCCTCGATGACGATGATGTCCTTGTCAATAGGGATGACTTTGACAAGAGGTGGTAGTGAAGATTGCTCCAATGATGGTCGGGCGTCAACGGAGATCGTGTACTCCTTGACACCCGAGGAGGAGATCCTTCTCTCAACTTCTTCATTGGTCGAGAAGATCCATCAGGTCCGGATCTTGGCTTCTTCTTCACAGCACGTCAGAGGAATTTGGCCGAGATCCTCATGCCTACAAGACAACAGCAAAAACAAGTTAGTCACAAGGCAAGAAAAGAAAAGAACTACTGAAATCTATTGAAGGAAATCTACCTAAGTGGCTCATTGGGCTTATCCCAGCATCATACAATGATTACTCCTTGAGGAGCTCCCACTACGGAGGAACCTGCACATCAAACAATCGGTTGTATAGTTCTTGACCTTCTTAAAAGAATTTATTCTTTCATCTGTGGATAGAAGAAGAAAGCCTGATGATAAATTGACATTTGGACTGAGGACCAAAGAACCACCACCCTCGTTTCCTAGGATGTTTTTTTCAACATAAAAGAGCCCAAAAAAGAGAGATTCGGTGCTCAAATCAAAAAAGATGACAGAGAATAACAAAAGAAGATAAAATCCTAAAGAAATTGGGGTGAGCTGGATAGGAACTATATTATACAGGTCATGAATATTGATGAAAAAAAGATGAAGAGGGATCAGAGTCCCAAACAAAGGAGCTCCTCGTAGATGGTAATGTACCTGTTTGGAGGACGAACATCCGACCTTCTTCATCGGGCGTCATCAGTCGATACTGACTAAGGATATAATAATGATCCCTTAGTCGGTCGATAGTGGCCTAAGACAATTTGGATCTCTCAACGAGAGGTCCGAGAAGATTTTCGAGAGCTGGCTACTCTTCCGACTCTTCAGGATCGGAATGACCCTATCGAGAAGATGCATCTCCAGGATCATCCTGAGGAACTTCCTCAATCTCTCTTCGAATAGTTGGAGTTCGAGAACTTTGGTCTCCCATCACGTTCTCGTCTCCTAACTCTCTACCAGAAGAAATCATTTCTTAAAAGGAAAGAGCAAAACAGAAACCTAAAAGAAGAGAAGATGGAAAGAGGTTTATCCTTTGGGAAAGACCGACAACGACGAAGACCGATGAAGAAGGAGATGGCCGATGGTGATAGAGCCTAAACCATCTAGGGACCCTAAACTCTACTGGAGGACAGAAACTCAGGGACTGGAGAACGAAGGCACTGGAATCTGAAGAAATACTGAAGAGAAGATGATCTCTATTTATAGAATCTTTCAACGGTCACGATCGATGCAGAAAATTACATCTTCCTCGGAGATTTCAACACGTGACAGAAATCTTGACCGACCATCATTCCAGCTTTTCAACACACCACCATCGAGATCGTGCTAAATCAGTCGAAATATCATCTCGAGCGCTGTGGTATTTAATGGTGCACGACCTGCGATGCGACAAAAGCCGTCACATATTCTACAAAATGACAAAATGACAGTTCACTCAATAAAACGACAAAGTGGCTGATTGTCGAAAAAGCAATTCGGATCTACACAGCGACTAACTCTTTTGTGCAATTAAAATTGCAGAATCGGACTCGAGAGTTGAGGAACAAGTGTTGAGGTAGATCCTTGTCACTTAGCCGACTAGCCTTCTTCCTCGCTTCCCAATCGACCAAGTGCCTTGCACCAGTTGAGTTGCCATAATTCAACCCGATCTGGATCAACAAGGCTCGTCCTAATCGACGTTCGGCCGACTAAGATCGATAATATTTGACCATCGACTAAAAGCAATAGACTTAATCAAATTGGTATCTAATCGGTTTGGTTCAACATGCAACCTACGATAAGCTGAGGATATTCGACGTATAGCCGACTACTTCCTCGGTGCAATACCGACTATCCGAATCGATGATGGTTATTCGATGCAGATATTAACTACATGTAAATGTAGAGCGCAATAGTCACCCACGAGCAGTCCATTACTCGACCTTAATGCTAGTTAATGAGGTAACTGCTCACTAAATGTCATAACTCCCATGTCCGAGTATTCAAGGATGAGAGTTATATTGTAACGGCTCTCTTTGTATTATAAAAAAGGATAAGTCATGGAGGACTAGATAAGCACTCTTTGGCTAGTGATAAGTTTTTGAGATCTAATTTTGTCTCTTTAGCTGTTCTCTTTCTCCGACTAACTTAAGCATCGAAAAGTCTCCTGTCGAACACCTACTGACAAGTGGATTTATTTTGTAGATTTTTTATCGTTCGATATTAAGATGCAATAGCTTGGCTTTCGGCCGACTATTTCGTCGGAGACGGGCTGCAACACCGATGATTCAACCACTATTTTATATCTAATCCCCGGGCTGCTCGAAAATTTCTGAAACAGATACTGTCATGTGTGGGAACTGACTTTGCAAAAAATATTGCCCAATCATCTACCCCGGCTAAACATGGAAAAATTGCTAAATAGGTACGGACCAAGTGGAAATCGGCACTAAATCAAAGGACCGGTTGCCCCAATCACAAGGGAACCGCTAACGTGTAAAATAAACTCCCGGAAGAAAATTTCAAAACGCTTCTCACCAAAAAAAAAAAAAAAAATTCAAAACTCCACGGCATGTGGACACAGCCAGTGTGCACCTCCTTTTTCTCCCAAGCTGCTCCTTTCATCCAGGATTCAGCCTTTTCACCCAATCATATTCTCAAACGTACTCAAAACACTGCAAAGGGTTATCGAGGTCCGGGCGTGTTCATGATTTCGTGTTCATGTCATTCGGGCTCGACTCGGATGCACGTGTGCAACACCTGCGACCAGTGTAAGCTCTTTTCTACAACGCGCTTTCTTCCAGAGAAAGCAACGACCCATACGTGGGCGGGCCTGGGTCCACCCGTCGTCGGATCTTGATGGTCCGCTGCAATATCGGTCTCACTACAGGCACTCAGATGGGTGAAACAAGCCTCCGATCATGCATCTTGGCGTGGGATGTGCGGCCAAGGCTGAATCGGACAAGCAGCTGCTCCGACGAGCTGTGGAGCTAATCTAAAGTTTCGACAAGCTCGGGTGCGTGATGGGGTTGGATCATCGCGATCCCCGTCAGGTCTTTCCTCCGCGACGGAACCTCCGCCCCCCGGGACGGGAATCGAGCGGCAAATATGACCTCGATATCTATCACATAATATAATAATATTATTTATAGAACCCCGAACGGTTCTCATCTCTTTCTCTGTCTAGAGTTCTCTCTCTAGAAACTTTCAGTCTCTCGTCGAGAACCGAAAGCTTTTTGATATTTTTTGGAGCTTTCTAAAGGCGGAGACGTCTCCTTCGCCTACCAACCTCTCCGGCTCCCATCGATTTGTTCGTTCTAAGTATAAACGGTGCGCTCTCTCTCTCCGTTTCGCGTTTCTATATTTAGACGGTGAGACACGAGCCTCGAGGCTTCCTCCCCTTTTCTGTCGGTGCTTTTGGGGCTCTCTCCATCTCCGTCTCCTCCTTTCTGAGAGAGCTTTTTTTTCTTCCTTTTTTTTTCTGGTGGTTTTTAGGGGGGTGATGGAGGGCGCGGAGCCACCGTTCGTCGGAGCCTATTCGGACCAGTTCGAGAGCTTCTCCGGAGGGAAGGAAGGCAAGGGGAGGAGGCTCTGGAAGCGGGTGAAGTACCAGCTGGTGGAGTACCATTCGTTGCCCGTCTATCTCAAGGACAACGAGTACATATTGCGCTACTACCGGGCTGAATGGCCCCTGAAGCAGACCCTACTCAGCATCTTCACCATCCACAACGAGACCCTCAATGTTTGGACGTAAGAATCTCTCTCAATATATCAAAGATCGGATTTTTCCTGATGAATCCCTCTGTTGATTTGCCAAAGATCGGTTTTTTTTTTTTTTTTTTTGTTTCTCCTTTGTCTATGCACCCAAGATTGGATCTTTTTCGTCGAATTTCTTGTTTATTCGCCCTCTAGCTGTGTTTTTCCAATTAAGGTTTCCTCTCACTGTTGATGTTTCCATCTGGGCTGGTGGATCGGGTTAGGTTCCTTCTCTCTTGTTAGGAAACGATTGTTCTGTACGGAAAATTAATAAATTTTGAATTGGTGTCTGGTGTGAAGAGAAAGATATCACATGATTACGGACAGCTTTAGATTGGGAGCAAAGGGAAAATTATTGTCTAGATACATGCATGCATATAATTTATGTTTCTTTAAAAAATCTTAGTTTCATTGATCCAACCAATTTGTTAATTCAGATGATGGTCGCCCGACATAATCTGAAGGGCCTGATGTATATATGCAAGCCTAAAATACTATATTGTGCACCTATACTGATTGCTGCAAAAGGTCTGCAATTTAATCCCTTTACCATAATCCCCCGAGTCAGAATTTTATCTTGCTTTACGATTTATGAAAGAGAAAACTTAGCATGTAGCAATCCCTTTACGATTTATGGGTTTTAGTATGATTAAGATTTAAGAGGTTGTTGTTGTATCATGGTCCATGCTTAGGGCTGAAACCAGATCGGATACAGATCGGATATCATCATATTCATATCCGTATTTATTTTGTCTGACGAATGCAAATACGGATATGGATATTATTCGGATGCAAAAATTCATATCCATATTCGTTTTAAACGGATATGGATACATTTCGGATACTAGAAGGATGGATATAATTATAGATATTACGTGGATTATTAGACTTTATGACTATATAATCAAAAATATTACTAAATAGATGATAAATCAAGTTAATAACAGGTTTATATGGTTGTATATTTCTCTTAAAAATTAATAATTGTTATATAAAATTATATAGGATTATATGTAGATTCGGATATTCGGATACGGATCGGATAGTTGTCTGTCAATATCCATATTCATTTTTCTTTGATGGATATGGATACGGATATTAGTCAGATCCTCAAATTTCTATCCATATTCGGATTGATTCGGATACGAAAATAGATCCGAATTGATAATATCCATACTACTTTCACCCCTATCCATGCTTTTACCATAGTCAATATAACTTTGATGGAGGATTAAATATCTAGAGTTTGAAAAGGTTGGGATTGATCCAAAGATGGCTTTATAATAATAATAATAATAAGTTTTAATGATGGGTTTGTGAATCAGGATTCTTGCCAAGATCTGCTTATGTAAACGAAACAGCACTCATATGCTGCAGTACAGATTACAAGGCAATTCAGTGTTTCTAAGAGAATGGGGATGAATTTTGCATTACGGAAAGCTTTGTGCTGATTTTGTTGCTGCAAAGTGCTATTTGGGTTCATGGATCAGATCTTCATGATTCAAGGAGGAACCATAGACAATGAATTAGAGAGCGAAATTTTGCAACAAATCTCTTTCAGTACTAGTATCAACAAATTGCCAATCTGTGACGGTCTTAGACGAGATTAGAAGAGGTTGGCTTCTTATATTTCAAGGATGTTTTTCATAATTTCTCTCTAGTTGGGGTTAGATGAGCCGTCTTGTAGGATGTAACTCATATTTGGTTTTTGTAGATTGTTTGATATTGCTTTTCTTCAAAAGAAACTTTCCATTAGTCAAATCAAACAAGGGTTGATATTTATCTTTGTTCCTTGGAGCTGGCATAAGTTTAACCCATACATGTAGAGGCCAGTCGATCCTCAGGATTTGATCTTTCATGGATTCATTCTGCTTTTGCTTGGACTCCCATGTGTTTCTTATTTGATAGATCCGAGACTATCCCCTTCTCCACTTTCTCATGCTTCCTACTCTTCTTGAAGTATCGTATTTTTCTATGTTCATTATTCTTTTCTTTATTTGTATTGGACATACTAGAGAAATTGCATTATATTGTCTTTTGGAGAAACAGAAATGGGATTCTATAAATAGTGTCTTCTGGTGTAACCATAAAATTTCATGAAATGCTCAAAAAATTTCATCATGTAGAATTTCTCTTCCTCTAAGCATATATCTTCCATTTAGGCCCCTTTTCTAGCGGCCAAACATCTTCTAGATAAATCCAACTTTATAGTTTCAAATTTTTAAGACCAAAATAATCATGCTTAAGTGCAGTAATGCTAACATTGGATATCTATAGTTCACTCAAGAAAGAGGATTGTCTTTAAAAGTTCAAATTTTTGGCTATGAAACATTGCAAACTGGCTTCAAAATGTCTATTTTTTAAATAAAAAAGGATCATGATTATGTAATTAAGTTTTTGCAAATGTAGTGTCAACAAGGGACTGAAGCCATTGAATTTTACAAAGGGAAATCTAAGATTAATCTTTCGTGAACAACAATGAATTTGGACTTGTTCAGAAACTAGCAAATGGTTGGAAGCTTTCAGAAGTCCTATTTAAATTCCTGATACCTATAGCTACTAATCTCTACAAATTCCATTATCATGTATTATAAGACTTTGAGGAAGCCTGTCTTATCTACCTCTCTTCTTTGCTTATGTTGTGGAGCTTAGTTGTTTCAAAACTTTGATCTATACGGTCTGACCAACTATATGTGATTTATTATAGTGACTCATTAAAGCTTGTGTTTGTTACTCACACTATTCCCATTAATGATTCAGGCACTTGATCGGGTTCTTTCTGTTTCTTGCTTTGACCATATACACTGCAATGAAGGTTCCACAGGTGGTAGATCTCCAGTCATTGCAACATTTGCCAGATGCACTAAAAAAAGCTCATTTACAAAAGATCCAATCAGAAATTATGGCTTGTCTTCCTTCTTTGCCTCACCTACCTGATTTGCAAAGATTAAAAGATGAATTGAAGACCTCCTTGGCTTCTATGGACATGTTTCCATCTCTACCCCGCTTGCACCTTCTGGAACTTCTGTCAAATTGTTTGCCTCAGAGATTTAGCCACACAAATCAGACAAATGTATGTGCTCTTGCAGACACCCACTGTCTTATTCAATTTTCTGCTAGCATATTACATTTCTTTTCTGAAATTTGTCTTAATATAGCATGTTCAGTGACATAATAGAACTTTTTAAAATTCTAAAAATGTATTTGTTTTCCCTAAGTTGATGAGCATATTGGTTCTGCAGTTAGCTATGCTTTTCCACTTAACTTCATTTGCGGGTATGAAGACAAACATTATATTAAATATTATATATACTCTTCCCATTACCAAATAGATAAACAAATTTTGGATATCTTTCTTTCTTCTTCCTCCTCCTCCTTTCTTTTTTGGACTAGATATCAGACTTGAAATATAAGACAGAAACACCTAGTCTTCAGCAAGTTCCAAATTTATTGACCCTGTTATTGCTGTTGTATCCAGTATATTTAAGTGGTTTTATAGTTATCAGTCTGTTACAGTTATATTTAATTCAAACCTTTAGTCAGTGTCATGTTAGAGTCATTCTTTCTTGAATTATTACCACAACACTAACTTAAAGCCCATCATATGATGGATGTGCAGTGGAGCTTTAAAGATGACATGGCTAACATGATAGCGCCACTGCTAGTAAGGCCAATTCCACGTTGGCCGTTTTTTGCCTTTTTAGGTGGAGCCATGTTTTGCCTTCTTGCCAGCAGTGCATGCCACCTTCTATCGTGCCACTCCCGGCGGGTTGCATACATAATGCTGCGCCTCGACTATGCTGGGATTGCTGCCCTCATCACAACATCCTTCTACCCCATGGTGTACTACTCTTTCATGTGCAACCCTTTCTTCTGCAACCTCTACCTCGGTTTCATAACCGTTCTTGGTGTAGCCACCATCTGTGGCTCGCTCTTTGAAGTCTTCCAAAGCCCAGAGTTCCGGGTTATAAGGGCAAGTCTATTTTTTGGCATGGGCATATCGGGGGTGGTGCCTGTGTTGCACAAGTTGGCAGTTTTCTGGAATCAACCAGAGGCAATTCACACAACTGGATATGAGGTGTTGATGGGGCTTTCATATGGATTAGGGGCGCTGGTATATGCCACAAGAATTCCAGAGCGCTGGATGCCTGGAAAATTTGACATCGCCGGGCATAGTCACCAGCTCTTCCATGTGCTAGTCGTCGCCGGGGCTTACATACACTACCAGGCAGGGCTGGTGTACCTAAAATGGAGAGATATGGAAGGATGCTAGCATTGCTGTATGAGACATTAAGCAATAAATGGATATCCTTGTAGTAGCTCCCCATGAGCTTGTAGGCTACAAAATGTATTCTTGTGGCAGGGCTCAAGTCAAGTATTTTCCCACTAGCAATTTTAGCAAATCTGAAAATTATCAAAGAATTCAAGCTTCTCATTGTACAATGTATCAGCACGTCTTCTGGAATACAACAGGAAGAACATCATGCCTGTTGGTTAGTTCTGATATGCATGAGAATTTGGTTAAATGATCCAAATAGTATCTAGTTCTCAGTATTACTTTAAAAATGTGTCTGTGGTGTAATCCATCTTCTGTGAATGGTAAATAGAAATAGATGTTGCATATATCCACGTTTGGCAAAAAGCTGTTTGCGCCTTCTGGATGGAAAGCCTTGAGCATGCTACAAAAGTTATATTCCTTCAAGACTTGCTCCAGGTAAGTTATGACAGTACTTGGTCAAAGTCAAACTAAAGTCACAGCATTCTCATGTGACCATTAGGAAATTATTCAACTGCAAAATGACCACCTGGTGGTTGCTTGTCCTCTCGACATCAAGTGCCGGGGCAGCTGCTCCCCATCATTTTTTGTTCTTCTCAAGCCATGCACGGATGGCCCTTTCAGATTCAGAAAGCAGCTCCTCTTTTTTCTCTCTCGCCGAACCTTCAAAGAATTCAAAGTAATCCTTGTAGTTCCGCTTGTAGTAATCATCTAGTCTCTGAGGAAATAAAAAAACCAGCAAGTTACCAATTCAAACATCATGTTGATTTCTTCATATATTTACTTCTTTAAAAAAAAATATTTTAAATAAGGAAACATTAACCTCTTTGTCATTTCTTGCTTTGTTCTCTTTGGATCTCTTTAGATACTCTGACAGCATAAAAGATTTAAGTTACGTCATCAAGCAAATTTTCTGGCTAAATTGCAATTGTATTTCACATTCTATGATCCATAATCATAACATTTTATATAGATTAAAAGAAACATCAATTCTGAAACGAACAACCAAGCACTAAGTTATATTGCTCCCTGCAAGTATCACTAGGAGCAAAGTTCGGAAATTGCATTGGATACCTTGAAGAAGGGCATTCTTTGAGTCGTTGCCTTGGGGGAGTGTGGCTGTTGATACCAGCAAAGGCAATAGGCTCCTTCTTCTAACTTCCTTTACCTGAACCAATTTAACGAGGTGTCTGAGACTATGGATCACTCCCTCAGGAGAAGCAGCTGGCCTGTTCTTTGGAAGGAGAGTTCCCCGAGGCAGAGCCATGGACCTATCACTCGTTCCACTCCCTCTTTCAACCCCGGTCCCCGTTTTCCTTCCCCCTCTTTGAGGTGGAGATGCTTAGGTTCCAGGAATTAGAATGCACACACACGAGCAGAGCCACAAGATTCTTTATGGATAAGACTAAAAGGAATCATTGATATCGTCAATATTATTTCAAATGTGATCTTTTTTTCGGCTCTGATATTGAAGCTTTGACTGCGCTTATCTTGGACAACTCACATTCAGATTAGGCACCAGACTAGTAGAGTTTGGTTCACATATTTCATGTGGAGTTCATTACCTTATCAATATTATGTTCTAGAAGTTAACTGACTAAATTGATCCAATCTATTTGGCATAACGAAAAAGCACTTTGGTCGCATTAGGAAATTATCTTTATGAACCCCACTTTGTAAGCGGTTCTTGTAGATTTTATGCAATAACCATAGAATCAACAAGCCAACATAATGTGCCCCAATCAGACTAAGCACAAAATAAAAAGCATGTTAAAATAACCGCTAGTCAGGAAATTGAACATGCAGGAGCTACCAAAATAGAGCAGAAATAATTGCTTCATGCTAGCGAATTATGTAAATGAAACCCTGCCATTCAAATAGTATTTTGAGTTCCATTCCTGGTATTTTGCTATACAGAGGAAGAATTATGAGAAGGTAATGGTCGAGGGGGAAAAATATTCAAGGGTTTCACTACCGAAATAAGTCTATTAATTTCCTAGAAGAATGATTCCCAAGCAGATCTCCTGAAAACTGAGCCACAATAATGGCAGAATGAAAGACTAGGGTCTTATGAATCCATATCTTCACTTGCCTAACCAAATCCAAGCATCTTGGGTGCTACCTGTAGAAGAGGCTCCAAAGCACTTGGAGCGAACTTCCTAGCAAAGAGGTGACAAAGTGACGTGGACTGGTTATTGTATAAACAAGTATGGCCCTCAAGAATACTCCTTATAAATGTTTCCGTAATATCAGCCCCCCCAAATGTTGCTGGGTGAGCACCACCCCTCGACCAGTCTACCCAAGTAATACTTCTATTCGCCAGAAGATGTGGTGATTCAATGGTGAGCAAGGTAGGAAAGTAGTGTTCATCCACGTAACAATTTGGCTTGCAGAAGTTTTCAAACTTTGGATAGTACGTGGTATCTTTCACTATACTGACTGCAGATTTCCGACTAACTGCAAACCACTGAGAGCCTTTACGCCATTGTGTGATGTTGACCTCAGGTGCCATGTTCAAGTTGTACCGTCCTCTTCCATAAGGTCCCGGATCATCCATAGCCCCAATAAAACTGTGCCTAGATCTCATCAAGTGTTTGTAGGCGATGCTGAAGTTAGATAGTGGGATGCAAGACTCAGACAGCAGAACAAACCATTCATTTGAAAGATCTAACAGAGCATTTGCAAGGAGTCGTCTCTCAGCATCGCACATGCTCATCTGCCCCCACTCGGATACCTGCAGACCAGAACTCCAAGTTATAACAGGGTATAAAGAAGGGAGATGATTCAGACAACAATTGGAATATATAAAAACAATCAATGTACCAAAGCATCTTTTCCACTGATAATCACATTTCTTTCTTTGTAATGCACAACTGACACAACTACGATGAATTGTTAGACATTACAGAGTCACCATGCTTAGTCATGCCACCCAAAAATACTTTTACAAGATTTTCATGAAAAAAACAAATATGCTTCTGCAGATAAATTAACAACCACCAGCACTTACAAATTCATTCATCCTGGAATGGATCAAATATAAAACAGATAAAAATTGCTAGCTTATAGTATTTTAGAATTAACTCATGCTTCTATACCCTTTGAACTTACCAGAATTACTTGACAGTAACACCAGCCGTCATAGTCATCAAATTATCAAAGATGAATGGCCTGTCCTCCCCTTTTAGTGAATCACCTTTATAAGATGAAAGCCCTGTGGTGCTGATAGATATGCAGTCCTGTACTTCTATGAGGATTCTGCTTATATATAACAATGATGCATAGGATTTTACGATGCTCTTTTGATGATGGATTGAGGGTGTACTTCTCCCTAGTCGAACCGCAATCTTACAGCTAGCAAACCATCTTTCTAAACTAATAAACTAATGAACTTTTTGCTCTTTACAGAGCTATGAGATGTGTACTAGATGAAAACTAGCCATGATCAAAATCTGAAATTGATTTGTCAGGAGTATCTCGAATCATAGTCAATCCTCCTGTTATCAAACCAAAAAGAGACTGTTGAGACTTTAACTAACAACCTTTCAGCTAGCTTAATGTTCAAACACTTAAAACTTATGAGGAGAATGAAAAAGAAAAAATCTCTAGACAAACAGCATCATTTCAGTTGTTCCCTTCTGAAAGGCACTGGAAAAACCTGAATGCGAACAAATTTAACAACCCAATACAATTCAACACAAAAATGCAAGCATTGTACCTACTGTTTTTCTACTTATATGGTTCATGGATCATAGAACATATGACCCATTCACAGTCAGAACAATGTAAGCCCAGATCTACTTTTCAAAAAAACAAAAGTATCCTACAAACAACCAAAAACTTCTAGCAGCAATAACAACAAGAAAATGCTTTGTTTTACATGGCACACTTCACTTCCACAATCTAGTGATATAATACCAAAACCTCTGAAATAGTTGTAACAAAGTATCAGAGTTCTTTTTCAGTTGTTACTTTATACTCAATTTGCATCTCCTCAAATCAATCCAATACTCAGCCTTGCACCTTTTTTTCACTCCTTTAACTTGCTCAGCCTTAATGCATTTCATCTACAGTAACTTGAATATGATGCCACTAACTCAAGGTCAAAGATATTTTTATCAGCTATGTGTCAAGATTAAAGACCAATACAAAAAGATACTGTTTCACACATTTGAGGGGCTGGCGGAAGAATTGGGGGTTGGGGGAAGGGACATCTGTGACTAAGGCAACTGATGGATCAGAAAAAAAAAAGTTTCTCAGAAACAATTTTGATCATTTGGCCCAAGCAACCTCAAATGTAGTTGGTTGGGTCAAAATAGAGTCATTAGACTCCTAAGTCCTGACTGTCTCAAGTTATAGCCGAAGGCATAGTGGAGATTATCAAATATGCAACTATCCTATACTAGCTGAAGTAAATGTGGTGCAAACTTCAAAGCCTATATTTTCTCCAGATGCCTGGTCAACAAGGAAAGCAACCGGTACTTGCACATGCCACTAAACTGCACGTACATGTATATGGTGTAGATAGGTTGCTCTATTTTCATGTATCCAGCAGAAGAATGAAACTCCACTCAGGGAGAAAGCTCCACAGTAGGGCATAATATCGGGCTAAATACTCTAAATTATATAATTGCAGATGTTCACAAGAAAAACTGAAAAAGATCTTAGTAATAACTCCAAAACATCGCACCTCACGTTTGATGTACAGCACATGGTATGTGTTTGGTCCTCAACATTGGTTGCCCCAAGTCATGATTTTTTTTATCATGCCATTGCACATTCACTGCTAAATCATTGTAACCATAAATTTTTACCAGATGCAGGATGTACCCCACTTTACTACATGGCAATCTTAAAAATTTGGTGCAGCCACATATCCCTATGTATTTTTGTCAAAAATTATGCTATTATCAATAGGTGCATCAAACCTACAATACAATGTAGTACCAAAAGGAAAAAAAAGACCTCAGCAAGTTTGTTAGAATAAGGTAAACTTCACCAAAATCAAATACTATACTCAACAGTAGAAATACAATTTCACTTATCTGAAATGACATAAGGTTTTAATTATGTATCTTGCAAGCAAGCTCCAAATCAAAATCATGAGTATAAACAAAACAAAAGAAGAATGATAGAATACAAATGCTCTTCTGGCTAGCAATCAAATGGCATCAACACTTAAATTTGACAATAGCTATTGTGGCTTTAAATCATCAAAATTAGATGTATCTTCAATTGTTGCCACTTTGCTAACCAGAAGGTAATAGAGTATACACAATTGGGTAGACCTGGTTAATAGCATACTCCAAGGGATCCTCAAGACCTCAGATAGAAGGGGTTCTGCTATAAGAGTCGAAGGAATGGAGTGATGGAGTGAAGGCCAAGCAAAGAAATGCTTTTTTTTTTTTTAACAAAAGCACTTGCCATAGACCTTCGATGGCAAGCCCAAATCAAATAGCCATGTCCAAATATACTTAATAAGTTTTGTTCCCTGTCTGTATACATCCATTATTGATAAATAAACCAGAAGAACACAAAATGAAGAGCAATTTCCAAAATATGAAACAATTAATAGACAGAAAAATGCGAAAAAGTTTTTCTAATGTAAAATTACGAGACTAGCATATATGGAGGAGGAGTAGCAATAGTAGCTGTAGTAGCAGCAGCAGCAGCAGTAATAGTAGTAATAATAACGATAGTAATAAATGATACCTTACTGGGGATTTGCCTCCGATAGAATACCGAGTCTGAAGTGAAGTTCCCCTGGTACCACGGCAGGGCATGGATATAGATCGAGTAGAGCCCTTTATGCCCCTTGAAGTACTTCTCCCACAGAGGAGACAGCGGCAACGGCCCTCTGGTCAAGAACATGAACGCAATCTTGGGTACCCTTTTGAAGGGATACTTGTTCACCAGCGGCACGAATGACGCCCGCCAAAGGAGCTCCTTATCGCTCATATTATGCATCAAGTTGGATGGAGGCCTGATCCACCAATCGAGACGACTCTGCTCCTCGACGCACGGTTCGAAACGGGCCTTCGTTTGCAAGACCACATTTTGAACCTTTAAATTCCTCGTCATGTACATACTAAGCACCGAGAACCCGACGCCGAGAGCAAGGAAGAGTACAAAAACCTTCAACAGAACCAGAGGGGCGGCCCTGGGCTGAGCCCTCTGCAACGAATCCTTGATGTCCTCCATCGAGGACACCCTCGTCTGCATCTTTCGGAGACCCGAAAGGATCAAGGGGAAACGCATCAAACCCTAGATTGTATCTCGGAAAGGAAATGTCGAATTCCGGAGCCTACTCTTCATGGGAGAAGGGGCTCAGATCTGAGAGGGGTAAGGAGGGATTTTTTTCGAAGGTTAGGTGCGTGGGGAGATCGGAGTTGGAGGCGAATGGATGGGGACAGGAGAGACCAAGAGAAGGGAGAGAGAAGTGGCGGAGTGGGGCCGGGACTGGTAGTAATCCGGCGACGGAAACGCTTTTTTTGGAAGCAGTAGAAATGCGGAGATTGATATCCAGAAAAAGACGGCGGTAACTCGTCCGTCCTTCCTACATGAGCCGAGTTACCCGAAGAAACGAACTATGATCAACGGTTCTCTGGATGAATCCTCTTGTTTTTAGCTCGGATTACCGTTAAGATTTGATTTCAAATTCTCATGATAGAAAAATGCACTTTCCCAGTTGGGCATCACTTTCTTTATTCACCTCTTTTTGTTCCAATGGTCTATGGGAAATTTTTGGTTTTCAAAAAAATATTTTAAAAATATAAAAAATGGATAATACCGTGTGGTGCCATAAGAAGATCCAAAAAAAAAACCCTAATTATTTGAGGAGTTGCCAAGAACAAAGTTTGTATTTGAGCTTTCAATTAACGCTTCAGCTACCAGTGAGTTACTGTAAAGTCCAAGCATGTATTATTTTTGGAGAGATCTTTGAGAATATTGTCATTTTTGAGTTCGAATCTTGGATGCTGCAATTTGAATTAAGATATGAAAAATTATAATGACCTATTGTCAATATTTCACTGACATTACCATTTTGTTGCTTTTAATTAGGATCGGAACTATCACCTTTGCATTGGAAACATTGTTGCATTACCATCTTTTCATATACTTTTTTTTGAAAAAAAAAAAAGACAGATTTTGAAACATGAGGCATGTGCTTTCTTCCTTCCTCCTTTTTTTTTTTTATAATAAAATTCTAATTTTAACATTTGTAAAATTCTTAAAGTAGAACTAGAATGATAAATTGTCATCTTTAGTTCTATTGCTATTCTTTATGTCTCTTAATATCAGCTATAATACCATAGTCGTCAATACTCTATTGTTCTTGCCACCTCCATAATCAACAAACACTATAAGTCTATCACTCCAATCACTAATGCCATCATGCTCTTATCATCAACACCATTGTCATAGCCACGTTAGTGTATTAAACTAGCCTCAAGACACGTGGCATCATCATATGAAATCAAAGAGATAACAATCTCAAAGTGCCAGATTCTAGTAGACCAATTTAACAGTTAGTAGATTCAGCTCGGTATTTTACCAAACTGAATGAAGGACACTCTTGTATTCTATCCGAATGACGTCTCGACTGATAAAAAAATATTCAGATTGGGTATTTACCGACCATCTAAACTTCGATGCCTCCTATATCTAGGATGACTATTATGACGTCTCTATCTCATGTCGGTCATATACCGAAGAGAACTATTATAGTGACAGACTTAGTCGTTCTGCGAACGTCCTCCGTAGTTTCTACAACCAAGCCATAGCTGGCCACGATCTTATGCCCATCTCATATATGCAGCTGTACGCCAGCTCACTTATAAGTGGCTCTCTAACCGTCTAACAAATTTCTCTAATGGTCTAACAAACTCTAAAATGACCTCCTCATCCACTTTATAAATAGAGGATCAAGGATCCTTCATAGGTAAGTTCTGCTCTCTGAAACTAGGAAAGACTCTATTGGTAGAAAATTAGATCAAAATTTTGGCTCCTACCTAGTTCTCTCTCTGTTCCACTCAATCTCTCATGCCCTTCAACTCTTTTTTATCTCTGTTTTCAAGGCTCAAACTGACTTAAGCATCGGAGGGTTCAGAATCAGAGGATCTCCATTTGATTTTTTGACTGATTTTGTAGATTGAAGGAATTCTCATCAGGTTGCAAGGATCACTTTAGCCCAGCCTTACTCGATTCAATTCATCCTACTCCAGATATTGAGCCTTGCAGCAATAGATTGGTGCTAGAGTGTTAGATGTATGTTCTAGAAGTCAATATGGCTGATACATTATAATAAAGCTAGAACATAATTTTATACTTAATACATTGATTTGATCAATAAAATGATAAGTTTAATTTTCATTCAAGAGTAATGTGTCCTTGAATCGTCTATGAAATTAATATTTCGATACATATTCTCAAAGTGTTGAGAATTAAAGATATGTATTTGATTCTTAAATACTCCTGATCATAGTATCATCATGAGGATGGTGATTGATTCGGATAGACTGATGCACAGATCACTTTCTTCAGGGTAGATAAGTCTCTGATCTACATTGTAGAGACACTGAGCGACGAGTGTGGGTTGTTGTTAGAGAACAACTAATACTGAGCATGACCATACGAGAGATCACTTGGATTTCTATTCGATCATTAGTGATTGTCTCGATGCTGTAGTTGTGTGAATGATCTTTTGATCTGTGATGGTACGATTGCTCATAGTAAGACTACTGTAGTTTGACTGATGCATAAATATGATCTCAATAAGCCCTTGTACTGGATGTTGGTGATAATTGGTCCACTATAAGAGTAGGATGCACATCAAGATGAAATCTATCGATCTTGATAAAAAAGAGTAGTCCTATAAGATTTGAGAGACTAAGTCCGAGAGTCTGTGGTCACAGTAATGTGATTGATGAAAAAAAAATTTCATAAGGATCACAATTGGATTTGAGCTGATCGAATCTATCATATGACTGATGATGAGATTTGATGATTTATCCATGATCTACCATCTAGTCGGGACTCACGATAGAGGGACTGAATTACACATAAACTACATCTTAAAATTTTTTTTGATTCTACTGAGTTGTCATTACATACTACTAGGTATCACTAATAGATTATAAGAGCTTACTAGGATTGCTTAGGATCGACAATTCTTGATAAGTTAAAATAGAATTGTTTCGATCCATTAAAAAATTTTTTAATGATACAATGATAAAGACCATTGTATATCTCACTATCAGATAGAATTGAATCAATGGAGTCACACAATAAAGAGATTAGATCTGGAATAAGCAATTGAGCTTATGAAGTCTCAATTAGATTTAGAAAAATTCTATTGGGTTCAGGGTAACTTTGCTAGTACATGGTTAGACCCAAATTTTTCTTTACATTTGAATTTCTTATTTGGTAAGATTAATTTAAATTTAATTACCTACTAATAATCTAAATAAATTAAATTCATTAGGCTCCAATTGTTGGGTGCCTAAGATTTTGGATCAAATAAATTAAGGATTCAAGTCCTTAATTAATTTTCTTGATAGTTTTTATAGGGCGCCACTTGATTTGATCAAATTGAACGTGTCCACCTATTAGAGCGCATGTGGAACCATTATGGGGCATCCCATAGATGTCATGTTGGGTATATTTTTGTGGGTGCAAAGGCTCTAATAGTTGGCACCTAAAGGATCTCCTAAAGGGAGTCAAATAACTAAAGGAATAAGGATTTCTAATGCAAGTAGGACTTATATTAAGTGGTTGTTTGGTTTTGAATTGGATTCAAACTTTATACCTATTTAAAAAGACCTTCCCTAAGATCTCTAGATACTTCAACCAGCAACCCCACGCCTCCCTTGAAGAGCCCATGCCCCCTCTTTCTCTTCTCCCTTTCTTCTCCCTTGGAGATCCAACGCCCAAGCTTGGGCATCCTCCATCCTCAACGCCCAAAGGTGTTTGGGTGTCTCATATTCCTTGCTGATTTCTAGTCTCTGGTTGCTGCATAATCTAGAGAAGAAAGCAAGAGAAGAAGAGAAGAAGAAGAAGATCAAGAAAATGATCAAAGAGTTGATCGCAATTCAGACTTCGTTCAGATTCGTAGGTTGATTTTTTTTAGAGAAAAAAATCAATATCAAAGAAGGCTGTTTCAGACTGATCCTAAGTGGATATCCGTAGAGGTCAGATACTTACATAACTAAGAGAGAGCCTCTTCTCTGTCAGGTCTAAATTTGAAGAAAGAAATTATGAAACAGATATGTGATTCGATCACATATTCAAATTCAACATGTATTCAATTTCAACATATGAAGTAGATCCTAGTGGTTTATATTTTATATATACATGATGTAGATTAAAAGATATTTTAATCTTCTACTTTACTATAATGTTTAGAAAAAAAAAATTGAAATATACATACATGCCCCGATATTAAAATTTCAACAGTGATATCAGAGCCACGGATTTCATATACATAAACTTGACATACATGTTTTGAAAAGAATTTCAAAATCTGATTTTTTTCTTGATATATGAGATATATAGATGAGTATATTAAATCTAAAATTTATTTTAAATTTAATTTTTAAAATATATAGTTGATATGTAAAAGTATGTATAGATCTATATTTTATTCTAGAATAGTTTTTAGTTCTTAATTATGTGATATGTAGATACATGCATAAATCTAAAATTTTATTTAACTGAATTCATAATTCATATATGAGATATACGATTGCATATTTAAGTTAAAAAATTATTTTTAATATAATTCATGATTTATATATGAGATATATGATATCATGTTATGATCTGAATTTTAGTTTAGATCTAAATTTTACATACATATATGAGATATATATTTGTATGTTAAATCTAAAAATTAGTTTCATGATTTAAAACTTACCTTTCATGCAAAGAATTTAGATCTAAAATTTAGTTTTGGAATATAAAATTTATGTTTATGCATGAGAATTTTGATTATGAAAAAATCAAAAATTAGATATGTAATTAGATTGTATCTAAGATTTTTTATTTGAACGTTATGGTTTAATTTGATTAAGTAATTGATCAAATCGAGTCAAATATTGATTAAGATTAGATCAATTAAGTTATATGATCAAGCAATTATTATTGATCAAATCGATTAAATCTCATATGTAAAATTGATTAACCTAAGAACCTAATTCGGCTCAATGATTTAAGTATGATTCACTTGAGCTAATCTATTTAGACCAATTGATGTATTGATGTCTAAAGCAAGTAATTGAGAGGTGATTATTTAATTGATTCCGTTAGCTGATCTGATCAATTTATTGATATCTAAGATAAGCAACAGAGGGACCCCCACCGATCTTCACTTATCTGGCCAATTTGAAAGATTGAGTCTTGAATAAGGTTGCTTGGCATTTTGGTTTAGCCCATATCAATTAAATCGGTCATATGATGACTGATTGATGAGACCTAAACCTAAACCTCTCCATAAATATTAAGTCCATAGGTCTTCCACCATTGTAGATGTACGGACATACTATTGATGTTGATTATTCTCGACTGGTCACAGTGGTTTAGTTGCACTGAGAACACGCAACCACTCTATTAGCAAAGAGTTGCTTCAGAGTAAGAATGAGGTTGGGCCCCAATAACTATTAGGTGAGGGATCCAATGACGGTCTTGCACCTGCTTGTGAACAGTGGATCGGACTTAACTAAGGAGTGTGGTCAATAACTATTAGGTGAGCCCACATAACTTAGAAATCAAGTCACTGCAATATGTTTAGAAAAGTATCTGGATAAAGAGTTATCCACACATCGATGTGCATATTACCAATAACTGTTAGGTGAGGTACATGGCATCAGTGGAACCACATTATCTACTAGAAATCCATTTGTCACGTTAGGATTTTTATTTTTCATTTGAAGAGTAGAGAGATTTGAAAAATTAGTGGGAGTCATTGTTTGCATCTTAAAATTTTTAGAAACAAATATAATTTTAAAGTATAAAAGTCTAACTTGAATCTCTACTCTCACAGTTAAACAATGTCAGTCTCAAACCCTCTAGTCTGCATCCTTGAATCAAGTCATTTGATTGGAACAAAATATAAAGACTGGCTAAGAAACCTCAGGATTGTCCTGACTTCTGAAAACTAGGTCATGTACATGACCAAAAATCCCTAGTGTTACCAAACCGTCCTACTAGTGAGCAAAGAGCTGCTTATACAAAGTGGACGGATGAAGACAGTCAGATCAAGTGCTATATGCTGGCATCTATATCAAATGAGTTGCAGAGTCAGCATGAGCATATACCCACTGTCAGGACTATGATCACTCATCTACAAGAGTTGTATGGTGAGCAGAGCCATACAGCATGCTTCGAAGTATCCAAGAGACTCTTCAATTTGAAGATGTATGAAGGGCAATCAATCCATGAGCACTGTATGACAGTAATCAAGGACGTTGAGGAGCTTGGGAAGCTTGAGCTTAATATGCAAAAGAAATTGTAGATGAATTTGATCCTTCAATCCCTTACAAGTTTACATAATCAATTTATTATAAATTTTTATATAAATAAACTTGATTGCACTATATCCAAACTAGTCAACATGTTAATCACTATGAAAGAAATCTTGAAAAGTTCAAGAGGCACTGTTCTTGCTATGGAGCGGACTTCTTTCAAGAGAAAGTTTAGTTGAAAAAAGAAGAACAAATCTGTTAAGAAGCAGAAAAAAGAGAGCAAGCCAAAGAAGGACATTCCAAAGAAGGTTGAAGCAAAGGAAAAATATTTTCACTGTGATATTGAAGGCCACTGGAGGAGGAACTGTCCACTCTACTTGGAGAGCCTAAAAATCAAGAAGGGTGATAAACCTTTAAAAAGTATGCTCGTAATTGAATCTAACCTTACAGTTTCTTCTACTTCTAATTGGATGTTAGACTCTGGTTCGAGTGCTCATATATGTACCTCAATGCAAGGTCTAATAGAAAGTATGAGGTTGAGAGAAGGTGACATGATCCTTCGGATCGACAATGGAGTAAAAGTTACTGCAAAAACTGTTGGTACTTATCCTCTTCGATTATCGTCAGAATTTAGATTAGATTTAAAAGACTATTATTTTGTTTCTGTAGCTAGTCGAAATTGGATTTTCATGTCTATGCTAGCATAGGATGGTTTTGAATTTAATTTTAATAAAATTTTTGTTCTATTTATTTACGAAATAAATTAGTTACACGAGATCTTTTAATTGACAGTCTATATCACTTGCATGTTGATGCGAATGTGAATTTGAACGAATAAATAGTGAGTGCCGTAGATCAAAAGAGATCCAAAGATGAAATTAATCAGAAGTACTTGTGGCATCATAGACTAGACCATATTGGAGAGGACAGAATAAACAAACTGAAAAAAGATGGGATCTTTAATTCTTTTTATTTAGAGTCGTATCCAGCTTGTGAATCTTATCTTCAAAAAAAAATAGTCAAGTTATCCATTGTAGGATATGAAAAAAGGGCCACTGAGTTACTTGCCTTGGTATACATCGATGTATGTGGGCCATTTGATGTGCAGGTCAGCGATGGTTACAGCTACTTTATTACTTTTACTGATGATTTATCTAAGTATGGGGATGTGTATCTGATGAAATATAAATCTGAAGTCTTTGAAAAGTTCAAGAAATTCAAAAATGAAGTAAAAAAATAAACAGACAAATCTATTAAAATTTTTTGATCTAATCGAGGAGGTGAATACCTTAGTCAAAAATTTTGAGATATCTTAAGGATAACGGCATTGTCTTTCAATAGATTCCTCTCAAAATACCTCAGCTCAATGAGATATCCAAAAGAAGGAATAGGATCCCATTAGAAATGGTCAGATTCATGATGAGCTTCACTAATTTATCCTTATATCTTTGGAGACATACCTTATCAACTGTAATTCACCTGTTAAATAGGATTCCATCAAAAGCTGTTCCTACCACACCTTATAAGATATGGTATGATAAGAAGTCGAGTCTAGGATATCTTAAGACTTGAAAATGTTCGGCCTATATCAAGAAACAAATGACTGATAAATTGAAGGATAGATCTGTAATAGCTCATTTTATAGGGTATCCAAAAGAATTAATGAGATACTACTTCTACTTTTCATAAGATCACAATATGATTGTGAGTCAGAATGTCATATTCTTAGAAAAATAATTTATCCAAGATGGTGACAGTGGGAGGTTGGTTGAGCTTGAAAAAAAGGTCTCTGAAGAGCAAAGAGATATAGATCCTCAGAAACCCATTATTCATGAGCCAATAGTTGATATTCCTCTACCATCTCGTAGATCTAACAAGGTCTCCTGACCTCCTAAAAGGTATATAGGTATACTTACAGAAAAAGTAAAGAAAATATTTTTTATGAGAGATAAAGGTCATGGTGATGATTCTAATACCTTTGATGAGGTGATGTCTGACATCGATTTTGAGAAATGGTTAGATACAATGAAGTCAGAAATTGACTTGATGTATTCGAACCAAGTATGGACCTTAGTGGATCCATCCGAGGATATAGTATCCATTGAGTATAAATGGATCTACAAAAGAAAAATAGGTGTCGATGGTAAAGTAGAAACCTATAAAACTTGACTTGTGGCAAAAAGTTATAGCCAGTGCGAAGGCATTGACTATCAAAAAATCTTTTCATCCATAGCCATGCTGAAATCTATCCATATTCTGCTTGCTATTGCAACTTATTATGATTATGAAATATAGCAGATGGATGTGAAAACTACTTTTCTGAATGGATATCTTAAGGAAGATATCTATATAGAGCAACCTTTGGATATCACATCTGGTGATGGTGATCACAGAGTCTGCAAACTGCAAAAGTTCATATACGGATTAAAACAAACTTCTTGATGTTGGAATCATCATTTTGATAATGCGATCAAATCGTTTGATTTATCAAGAACGAAGAGAAACTTTGTGTATACAAAAAGATCAGTGGGAGCCAATAATATTTCTCGTATTGTACATGAATGATATTTTCCTCATTGAAAATGATATTCTCATATTGACCATGGTCAAAAGATGGTTGTCCAAGGAATTCTCCATGAAAAACTTAGGAAAAGCATCCTATATTCTTGGAATAAAGGTTATAGAGATAGATCTAAAAAGATGCTAGGTCTGTCACAAAAGCTATACATAGAGAAAGTGCTGAAGAGGTTCAGCATGAAAAATTCTAAAAGAGGACTTTTATCTCTTAGGCATAGTATTCATCTTTCCAAGATGATGTATCTGACTATGTTTGAGGAAGTTTGGCGTATAAGTAGGATTTCTTATGTCTCAGCCATAGGGAGCTTCATATATGCCATACTGTGTACTCGACCTGATATTGTCTTTGCTGTGAGTGTCACGAGCAGGTATCAGTCGAATCTAGACGAGGAGCACTGGATAGCTGTGAAAAATATCCTTAAGTACTTGAGAAGAGCTAAGGATTTGTTCTTGATCTTTGGAGGAGGTTCTAAGTTGCGAGTCGAGGGATATAGTGATTCAAACTTTATATCTGATCCTGATGATAGAAAGTCTACGTCAGGATATGTGTTCATATACAATGGTGATGCAGTCAGTGGAAGATTTTCACACAACCCATCATAGCGGATTCGACTATAGAGACTGAATACATCACTGCTTCAGATACTGTAAAGGAAGGTTTCTAATTCAAAAAATTTATTGTAGAACTGGAGGTTATGACATTAGATGCCATACCACTTTACTGCGATAACAATGGAGCCATAGCACTTGCTAAGGAGCTGAGATCTCCTCAGAAATTAAAGCACATCGAAAGGTGATATCATATTATACGTGACTACTTCGAAAGAAATATGTCGAGGTGCGAAGAGTAGACTCCACGGATAATATGGCAAATTCGCTGACAAAGTAATTGAGCCAGCTAAAAATGAAAGTCCATCTTGAGAGGATAGGACTTAGATTAGTGGCCAATTGACTTTAGTCCAAGTGAAAGATTGTTAGATGTATGTCCTAGAAGCCAATATGGCTGACTATTGTAATAAAGTTAGAATATAATTTTATATTTAATACATTGATTTGATCAATAAAAGGATAAGTTTAATTTTCATTTAAGAGTGATGTGTCCTTGAATCGTCTATAAAATTAACATTTCGATACATATTCTCAAAATATTGAGAATTAGATATATGTATTTAATTTTCAAATGCTCCTGATCATAGTATCATCATGAGGACGGTGATTGATCTGGATAGACCGATACATAGATTACTTCCTTCGAGGTAGATGAGTCTCTGATTTGCAGTGTAGAGACACTGAGTGACGAGTGTGAGTAGTTGTTAGAGAACAACTAGTACTGAGCGTGACAATACGAGAGATTACTTGGATTTCTACTCGATCGTCAGTGATTGTTTCGATGCTGTAGTTGTGTAAATGATCTTTTGATCTGTGATGGTACGACTACTCGCAGTGAGGCTGCTGTAGTTTGACTGACACATAAACATGATCTCAATGAGCTCTTGTAGTAGATGTTGGTGACAGTTGATCTACTGTAGGAGTAGGGTGCACATCAAGATGAAATCTATCGATTTTGATAGAAATGAGTAGTCCTATGAGATTTGAGAGGCTAAGTCCAAGAGTTTGTTGCCACAGCAATGTGATTGGTGGAAAAAAGTTTTCATAAGAATCATAATTGGACTTGAGCTGATTGAATCTATCATATGACTGATGATGAGGTTTGACGATTTATCCAAGATCTGCCATCTAGTCAGGATTCATGATAGAGAGACTGAATCATACATAAACTACACCTTGAGATTTTTTTTTTGTTTTACTGGATTGTCACTATATACTGCTAGGTGTCATTGGTGGATTATGAGAGCTCACTAGGATTGCTCAGGATCAATAATCTTTGATGAGTTAAAGAGAAATTATTCTGACCCATTGAAAAGAGTTTCAATGATACTATGATAAAGATCATTGTATATCTCACTACCATATATAATTGAATCGATGGGGTCACACAACAAAGGGATTAGATCTGAAATAAATAATTAAACTTATGAAGTCTCAATTGGGTTTAGAGAAACTCTATTGGATTCAGGATAAGCACATGGTTAGATCGAATTTTCTCTTTACATTTAAATTTTTTATTTGATAAGATTAATTTAAATTTAATTATCTGCTAATAACTTAAATGAATTAGATTCATTGGGCTTCAATTGTTGGTTGCCTAAGATTTTGGATCAAATGAATTAAGGGTTCAAGTCCTTAATTAATTTTCTTGATAGTTTTCATACGGCACCACTTGATTTGATCAAGTTGGGCTTGTCCACCTATTAGAAGGCGTGTAAAATCATTATAGGGCATCTCATGGGTGCCATATTGGGTGTGTTTTTGTGGGTGCAAAGGCTCTAATAGTTGGCACCTAAAGGATCTCCTAAAGGGAGTCAAATAACTAAAGGAATAAAGATTCCTAATGCAAGTAGGACTTGTATTAAGTAGTTGTTTGATTTTGAATAGGATTCAAACCTTATGACTATTTAAAGGGGCCTTCCCTAAAGTCTCTAGGCAATTCAACCAGCAGCCCCATGCCTCCTTTGAAGAGCCCATGCCCCCTCTATCTCTTCTTCCTTTCTTCTCCCTTGGAGATCCAACACCCAAGCTTGGGCATCCTCCATCCTCAACGCCCAAAGGTGTTTGGGCATCCCATATTCCTTGCTAGTTTTTAGTTTCTGATTGCTGCATAATCTAGGGAAGAAAAGTAAGAGAAGAAAAGAAGAAGAAGATCAAGGAAAGGATCAAAGATTGATCACGATCCAGACTTCGTTCAGATTCGCAGACTAATTTTTCTTAGAAAAAAAAAATCAATATCAAAGATGACTATTCCAGATTGATCCTGAGTGGATATCCGTAGAGGTTGGATACTTGTGTAGCTAAGAGAGAGCCTCTTCTCTTTCAGGTCAAGATTTAAAGAAAAAAATTGTGAAACAGATATGTAATTCGATCACATATTCAAATTCAGCATATATTTAATTTCAGCATATGAAGTAGATCCTAGTGGTTTATATTTTATGCATGCATGATGTAGATTAAAAAATATTTTAATCTTCTATTCCAATGTGATGTTTAGAAAAAAAAATTTGAAACATACATGCATGCCCCAACATTAAAATTCCAATATAGAGGAAGGACCATCTAATTTCTTTTGTAGAAAAGATGGTCAAGACATGAGCTCGGCATCCCTCTCCCTCCACTCCAGAAGATGGAGCACCTAAGGCACCACCATAGCAATCAATTACCATTGATCCTCGACAATTTAGCTTCCTCGTCAGCAAGTTCAAGTCCTGACAGCAGCTGTTCAACAGCTTTAAAAGGAGTAATAGTCGAAAGAAGCTCCTCCCTCAAATGCTTTATCTTAGCACAATCCTCAACCAGCCCGTTAAGATAAACACCACATTGATGAGATTGACAGTGAATTTACCCTCAGTACTCTAAAAGTTCAAAGAGGGGATGACCTAGAGCACAAGATCCTGGATCTTGAAAGATATCTGATGGAGCTCCAAATAGGAGATCGATCTCAAAATAAGGATAGTTTCAATCTTTAATCTCCTTTCTCTCATGAGATCTTGAATGAATTAGTTTCAAACCGACTCAAGATGCCCATCATCGAGTCTTTTGATAGCTTTGCTGATCCAATAGATCATATTGAGGGTTATAGAGCCCTTATGGCTTTACAATGAGCTTCCGATACTCTATTGTGCATCGCTTTTCCTACAACCCTCAAAAAATCAATGAGGGTGTGATTTTTTAGACTACCACAAGGGTCCATCTCTTCTTTTGAATAGCTTGGAAGACTGTTCGTTACTTATTTTGGTACTAACAAATCTCATTTGAGGTATGTGGATAGTCTTTTTTTTATTCAGCAATAGGAAGGAAAGGAACCGAAAGTATGTGGCTCGTTTCAATGCGGCCACCCTGAAAGTAAAAAATTTTAATGAATCAGTTGCCATATCTGCTTTGAAAAAGAAACTCTAGAGCAACCGTCTGATTTTTTCTCTGAATAAGAACTTTTCAGATACCTACGATGAGATGTTTGACTGGATGCTATGCCCAGGTCGAGGAGGAAGCTATCTTAAGGTAGGCAAGAAAGGATAAAAATAGAAAAAAAATGATCGAGGGAGAATAATGAGATACAGTAAACTGAAAATTCAAATCGATCCCGAAGAAATCCAAGATCAAGAAGCCCATCTCGGTGCTTTAATTCTTATGCCCCTCTGTTCGCTCTCTGAGCTCAAATTCTGATAAAAATTGAAGGAGAGAAATATCTCCAGAGGTCTGATCCTTTGAAGGTCCCTCCAGAGAAGAGAGACAAGTGGAAGTATTGTCACTTCCATAGAGATCATGGCCATGACTCTGAAGAATGCAGGCAGCTGCGAGATGCAATAAAAATCTTGGTGCATCAGGGTTACCTTGGCAAATATGTCAGATCAAACAAAATCAAAGAATACAGGCCTCCAGTGGAAGAAACTTCTGATGACCACAACTAACCAACTGCTGGTGTTATCAATATGATATCTGGCATCCTACTTAGCATTGATGACCCATTTCTCAAGAGGCAGAAAATTGAAGATGTTATTTTATTTTCTGAAAATGATATAAAGAGGATTCAAACCCCTCATAATGATACTATCATCGTCTCTATAATGATAGTAAAGTATGATATAACAAGAGTTCTTGTTGATAATGGAAGCTCTGCTGATGTATTGTTTTATGATGCTTTCTCAAAAATGAACCTGACCGAACAGCTCAGATGGATCGATGCTCCCCTCATCGGATTATCAAAAAATCTGATGATGATCGAGGGAGAAATTACTCTATCAATTATAGCAGGACAGAAATCAAGATAGTCAATGATGCAACTCACTTTTCTGATGGTCAGAGTCCCATCTATTTATAATGCTATTCTTGACCGACTCAATCTCAATACTCTCAAGGCCATTGTCTTTACTTATCATCTGCTAGTATATTTTTTGACTAAAAAAGGAGTTGGTGAAATGCATGGCGATCAGACGGTGGCTCGACAGTATTTTATGATTTCTGCTAAAATAAAGCAACTGATGAAAACTGTGCCAGTTGATATACCGGATGCATTGGATGAGGTTGAAAAAATTCGAGGTGAACCAATAGAAAAGGTTGAAGCCATTCCTTTGGAAGATGATCTGAAAAAAATGGTCCAGATCGATGTAAATCTCAAGCCTAGCTTAAGGGATAAAATGATCAAATTTTTATGAGCAAATATTGACATATTTGCTTGGTCTATCTCTGATATGCCTAATATTTCTGCCAATGTGATTATTCATAAACTAAATATGGATCTAAATTTCAGACCGATTCAATAAAAGAAAAAAAATTTCATCCCAAAAAGGCAGAAAGCCATCGATGAGAAAGTTGACAAGCTTTTGAAAGCAAGATTCATCAGGAAAGCTCATTATCTAAAATGGATAGCCAATGTTGTTATGATCAATAAGACCTATGATAAATAAAAGATATACATCGACTATAAAGATCTCAATAAAGCTTGTCCGAAGGATAATTTTTCTCTATCGAAGATTGATCAGCTTGTAGATGCTATATCTGGTCACAAGCTCTTCAGCTTTATGGATGCTTTCTCTGGCTATAATCAGATCTAAATGACTCTAGAAGATGAAGAAAATACTGTCATTGTCAAAAGATTTGTATTGTTACAAAATGATGTCTTTTGGTCTTAAAAATACAGGTGCTACATTCTAATGCCTCACCAATAAAGTTTTAAAAAAATAAATTGATTAAAATATAAATATCTATGTTGATGAAATGATAATAAAGAGCACCAAAGAGGATCGGCATATTATCGATCTGAAAAAAATATTTGGAGAACTTAGGAGGCACCATATGAAGCTCAATCCTAACAAATGTGCCTTCAGAGTTGGATCAGATAAGTATCTTGACTTTCTCATTAATCAAAGAAGAATAGAAGTTAATTCTAAAAAGATTCAAGTGTTATTAGAAATAAAATATCCGACCTCTATTAAAGAAATCTAGCAGCTCATCGAGCGGATTACAGCCCTCAGTCGATTTATTTTCAGATCAGCTGAAAGATGCCTTCTATTTTTTAAAATATTAAGAAATTTTGAGAATTTTAGCTGGATAGAAGAATGTCAGACTTTTTTGAAGAATTTAAGAAATATCTTGGCTCTCCATCTCTTTTTTCTAAGCCAGTCGAAGGTGAAGAATTATACATATATATTTCTATCTTACCTTATACAGTCAACTCAGCTCTTATCCAAAAAAAATGGGCATTCAAAGGTCTATCTACTACACCAGCAAACTATTGAGAGACATGGAGACCTGGTATAAAAAGGTTGAAAAGATGATATATGCTTTGATCTTGGCAGCTCGGAGACTCAAGCCTTACTTCTAAGCTCATACTGTCGCAGTATTGACGGACCAGCCACTCAAATCAATATTACAAAGAGTTGATACTTCAGATCGGATCATCAAATGGGCTATTGAACTCAGTGAATTTGATATTCATTACCGACCTCAAACTATAATTAAAGGTCAGGTACTAGCTGATTTTGTTGCAGAGTGCACTGTCCTAGATGATGGGTCAATTCTAGCAAGTCCTAAAAGTGATAATTCATTTTGGATCCTACATGTGGATGGAGCCTCAAATTTTTAGAAAAATATCATCGATTTAATTCTGACTAGTCCTGAAGGGTTCATAATCGAGCAGATCCTAAAGTTCAATTTTTATACTTTCAATAATGATACTGAATATGAAGCCTTAATTGCAGGTCTTAAAATGGCAAAAGAGCTCGGAGTCAATTTAAAGCTAGATCCAGGGTCAATTTGAAGCCAAAGATTCTATGATGGCTCGTTATCTACGAAATGTCAAAAAGCTATCTGAAAATTTTGAAGAGATTGAAGTACTCCAAATTCTTAGGTCGAAAAATTCCAGATTAACGCTCTATCACACCTCGCCACTTCGAATTTTTCTGAACTAAATCAAAAAATACTGATTGAATAGTTGGATAGGCCTAGTATTGAGGTGCTCTCTATATTTCAAATCGGTCATGAGTCGAGTTGGGTTGATCTTCTCATAGATTACATATCTAAAGAAGTTCTGCCCAATGATCCAACCAAAGTCAGAAGCATTAAAAGATAAGCTCCATAGTATGTCCTTCAAAAAGATCGCTTTTATAAAAAGTTTTATTCTCTTCCTCTACTTTGATGTTTGATACCATCTGAAGCTGACTACGCACTTTGAGAAGTATATGAGGGGATATGTGAAAACTATCTTGGGGGATAGGTCACTTGCTTATAAAGTAATCCGACGAGATTATACTAACCAACTATTCAAAAGGATGCAGCTGATCTTGTCAACAAAAACGACAATGCAAGAAGTATGCTAACATCCAACATCTACCTGCTTCTGAGCTTATTTCTATTACCGCCTCTTAGTCATTTACAATTTGAGGGATGGATATATTGGGACCTTTTCCAGGAGCAGCAGACCAAAAAAAATTTCTGGTGGCAGCCATAGATTATTTCACAAATGGGTAGAGACACAACCTTTAATCCAAATCATAGAGAAAAAGATGCAAGAGTTTGTTTGAAAATCTATAATATGTCGATTTGATTTATCTCGAATCATCATCACTGATAGTGGTCAGTAGTTTGACAATCCCAAGTTCAATGAATTCTGCTTTAAATTTTATATTAATTACTGACTCACTTCTTTGGACATCCACAATCAAATGGTGAGACTGAAATAACCAATAGAACTATTCTTCAGGATTTGAAGACAAGGCTCACTGATGCAAAAAGATTGTGGGCTGAAGAGCTGCAGAGTGTACTATAGGCATACCGAACCATGTATCGAATTTTGATAGAAGAAACTTCTTTTAGGCTCACCTATGGGATTGAAGCTGTGATTCCAGTTGAGATTGGCCTATTGTCTAATAGAATCAAAAAATTTTATGGAACAACTAATTCTGACCGATTAAGGACCGACCTAGATCTTCTTGATGAAGTGAGAGAGCAAGCCCATATCAGAACGGTGACCTATAAGTAGAGAATTACCAAGTATTACAATGTCCAGGTAAAATCAAAGTTATTTCAGAAGAGTGATCTCGTCCTAAGATGAGCTGAAGTTTCAAAGCCTACTGAGCAAGATAAACTACCTCCTAATTGGGAAGGACCTTATTGAATCGCTGATGTCATTCATCCAGAAGCTTATAGAATTAAGAATTTAAATGGGTTTATTATTCTCCGCACTTGAAATACTAAAATCCTAGAAAATATTATCGATAAAATTGCTCTAACGAGCATTTTCTTGTATATCATGTTTTCTCATTTATCGAGATTCAGTCTTTGAATTGGTGAAACCTCTAGAGGTACAAATAGAGATAAAATCTCTAAACTCAATCTCTAAATTGGTAAAGCCCTGAAGGAAATAAATATTATTCTGAATTTCAGTCCGGTAAAGCCCCGAAGGGCACAAATATTATTTCAGATTTCTGTCCAGTAGAGCCCCGAAGGGCACAAATATTATTCCAAATTTCTGTCCGGTAGAGCCCCGAAGGGCACAAATATTATTTTAGATTTTTGTCCAGTAAAGCCCTGAAGGGTACAAATATTGATCTGGATTTCAGTCTGATAAAGTTTCGAAGGGCACAAATATTATTCTGGATTTCTGTTCAATAAAGCCCTAAAGGGCATAAATATTATTCCAAATTTCTGTCTGGTAGAGCTCCGAAGGGCATAAATATTTCTCCAAATTTTAGTTCGATAAAGTCCCAAAGGGCATACATATTATTCTAAATTTTTGTCTGATAGAGCCCCAAAGGGCACAAATATTTCTTCGGATTTCGGTCCAGTAAAGCTTTGAAGGGCACAAACATTTCTTCAGATTTCGATCTAGTAAAGCCCCGAAGAGCACAAATATCAATCCAGATTTCTATCCAATAAAGCCCCGAAGGGCACAAATATTGATTCAAATTTTAGTTCGATAAAATCCTGAAGGGCATACATATTAATTCAGATTTCAGTCTGATAAAATCTCGAAGGGTACAAATATTAATCCGAATCTCAGTCCGATAGAGCCCCGAAGGACACAAATTTTGATGAATATGAGGTTTTTCAGATTTCAATCCAGTATAACTCTGAAGGGCTTGATCTCCCCATCAACCGACGAGTATTATGCCGGCTATTAGGCCAAAAGAATCTCACATCATCTCAAACTGATATGATACTATGTTGATCTCTGGAGTGAGATTGTCTTTGGATTCTCTTGAAAATATCAATCTCTAAATCAAATCTTAAACTTGATCCATTCAAGGTCATACAAATAAAGGTATGTCTGAGTCTTGACTTTTAATCAATTGATGATGGGTAAATTTAAGATTACCAATTTTTGGTTCTGTTGAATTATAAAGATATGTGTAATTATGTTATCCTGGCTAGCTATGAAATTTGCTAGAATACGCACATCAAATCATGATGCATGGAAAAACATTTCTTGCATTGATGTGAAAAGAAAATACAAAAGCAAAAACCCATATCGAATTTATATGTTTCAAAAAGAAAAAAAGAAGAAGACCTATATCAAGTCAATATATCCTAGAAAGAAAGAAAAATTTCTACCATTTGATTATCGGTGCATTAGAATTTTTCTTAATTGATTCCTTTTTAGTCTGCTCTGGCTTCTCAGCAACATCAGTGGTAGGGGGCTCTATGGCTGTGGTGAACTTCAATTTCTTGTCGGTCTTGAGAATCTCAGTCTCTATTAGAGGCACAACAGATATAGGCTCCATGGCGATGGCCTTAGTTATATTCACTTTGGTAGGAGATCGATCAAACACCTTAGCTGGCTTTGCCATCGCTTCAGAGGGCGACTTGAGATCCCCCTTTACGCCCATCTCAACGGCCACCTTCGGAGTGACCTTAGAGATATCTACCTCAGGATATAATTTTTTGATTAAATTACGATACTGACCAAGGCATAATCATATGTGCCCTCGGAGCTCTCATATACTTCCTTCTCCAACTCCTCGGAGACCTTATATAATTTCACCATCCTGGCCGTCTTGTCTTGCTCCTGTCTAACTTACTTTTTTAGAGCTTCAATGGCCTTCTCATGAGCCTCATTGGCCTTCTCTGCCTCTCTAAGCCTCGGCTCTAATTTCTTATTCTTCTCGATCAAAGTGTGTAGATCAAAAATCTTCTTCTCTTGATCATTGATTTTTCACTGAAGGTCTAAGAGATTCTAGTTTTTCTCCTTCAATACCTTCGGTTTCTCTTCCAGTTGATGTTTGAGTCTTGCAGCGAGTTCGGATTCTTTTTTCTTCTCCTCTTAGAGAATGATCATATTAGCATATATGACCTTGAAATCGACGGTGATCTGTAGGATAAAAGTTTAGATCGATCATTCACTAAAGTAAAAGAAAAAAAAGAAAGAGAAAAACTCACATGCATGAGGTACTTGAAGCTATGTTTGGTGATCTCTTTTGCTTTATTTTTTTGACGTACCTCCAGATCAACGATCGGCATCACTGATTCGAGGAGATCGCAGCCCAATCATGATCGCTTCAGAAGTGACATCCTCATCACAGCATCTCCCTCAATCGAGCTCGATGGGGCCATGGAAGCTGTGGGCGGTTTGCATCCTATCTCTTTGGAAGGAGGCACAGGTCGAGCATTATTATTTTTGATCCTTACCAAAGCAGGTTGGCAAGGTGGGGGTTCCATTGATAAGGCCTAGGGAGAATGTTGTGGTCTTTGGGAAGCTTCATTTCTCCCCAAGTTGGTCGGAAAAGGGGTCGCTAAGAAGATCGAAACAGCACCTGTCAGGAGGAGGTTCCACATCTTTGACTCTTTTTGATGCAGAGACCATAGTAAATGGCTTTAATTGGTCCTTCCTCTTTCTATCCTCCACTCTCTCTGGATTGAACCTCATTTTTGCATTAGACATCTGTTTCAGAATAATGAAAATGAGAAAAAAAAAGGATAAAGTTGAAAAGTAAATACTTCGATCTTATTCAGAGGAGAGTACAGACTGATACCAGTATCATACAATATCTGATTATTTATCAGAGAGGATAGCTTAGGTGTTTTGGTGGTAATCAAGATTAAATGAGCCACCTCATCCTCGGAGAGAATTTTATTATTGAAATTATTCTTCATATTCGGACATCCCCAGGAAGTCCTAAAACCCCATAGAATAAAAGTCCTGATGAAGAAAAAATGGCCTTTCCAGCCGTGAATTGAAGAGAGGATACTAGGTCCAAACTTGCAATTTTTTCGAGATAAAAAGTACCATCAATCCTTCTCACTCGGATGCCTTTTTAAAAGGATCAAAGACCTAAATAGAGATATTCTAAGATCTATATAAAGGAAATTATACATGATTATAAATACTATGATCATTCTAATTATGTTCGGAGTTATCTGAGTGGGGTGGACCTATAAAAATCAAAAATATCACTAAAAAAATGTAGTTGAAACTGCAAATTGAATCAAAGGGACTTGTCATACAAATCTATACAACCCTCGAAATGTTTAGAAATCCAACCTTCCGGACCCGACACTATCATCTCGTACTCATCGAGTATATCATATTTTTCTCTAAGGGTTATGAGGTTTTCCTCAATTAAATAGATCCCTCTATTTTTGGATCAAGATAGTCCATCAGACCACACACAGAAGATTCTACGCTATAATCCAAACTTCCCTCATCTATGAAATCGATTTCAGGATCCTCCTAAAGTATATTTCCTATCTCAATAGCCAATAAAGGCTGGATCGACCTAATTTGTAAGTTACCTATGGTCTCTTCCCCTTTTCTACCTCTCTTGGATATGTTTTTCAAGAAAAAATGTGAAGGAGAAATGAAAATAATTGAAAAAAGAAGAAAGGCTACTCTACGGCTGAAAGAGAACAAATAAGAGAGGATAGATACCTAAGAGGGATAAGTAAAATCCTCCTAAGAGATGAAGAATAAACTCATTTCCTCCCTCTTTGATGAAGATTCTCACTATTTTCGATGGCCGTTCAATGCAAAGAAATCTTTAAAAACAATCTGACAGCACCTTCACATAATAACAGTAGAAATAAATAGTGATCGGAGGGCAAAAATCTTTTATAAGTGAACTGACAGCCTGGATTACTTGACCTCCTTGCTGATTTACGACATCTGACGTTAATCCGACACTCGATCAGACAATGGTTAGGCATATCTCCCCCCAGATTTAGCCATGACAGATCGATCCGTGCCTAAGCTGATAAGCCAATCAGGTGTTGACAAATGGCACATTCTTATTTGATATTTTCAAACCGTTCGTCCAAGCAATAATGGTTGAAAATTTGACGGATCATTTTTTGAAAGATCCAGTCTCTTCATTTTTAACCAAATAATTAATTTTGACGCTCTTGAAGAGCGACGCATTTATTCCAGGTGGCGGTAACACCAATCTGAAAAGTCTCAAAGTAAAATACAGAGATAAGATCTCCTGACTTATGAAAATTGAGCCAAAAAGTAAGAGCGAAGATAAGATCTCCCGATCGATTAAAAATCGAGTCAAAAATTAAATGTGGAGATAAGATCTCTTGGTCGATGAAAATCGAATTGAAAATTCAAATACGGAGATACGATCTCCTGATCGGTGAAAAATCGAGCTAAAAATCAAATATAGAGATAAGATCTCTCGATCGATGAAAATTAGACTGAAAATTCAAGTATAGAGATAAGATCTCCTGATCGGTGAAAATTAAGCTAAAAATTCAAATACAGAGATAAGATCTCCTGATCGATAAAAAATTGAGCCAAAAGGGATAAGATCTCTCAATCGGTGAAATCGGATCAAAATTTCAAATACGGAGATATGATCTCTTGATCGATGAAAAATCGAACCAAAAATCAAATATAGAGATTAGATCTTTCGATCGATGAAAATTGAATCAAAAATTTAAGTTCGGAGATAAGATCTCCTAGTTGGTGAAAACTGAGCCAAAAATTCAAGTATGGAGATAAGATCTTTTGGTCAGTGAAAAATTGAGCCAAAAATCAAATATGGAGATAAGATCTTTCAGTTGATAAAAATCGGATCAAAAATTCAAGTACGGAGATAAAGATCTCCTGATCGGTAAAAACTGAGTCAAAAATTCAAGTGCAGAGATAAGATCTCCTAATCGGTGAAAAATCAATCCAAAAGTCAATTATGGAGATAAGATCTTTTGGTCAATAAAAATTAAATCAAAAATTCAAGTATGGAGATAAGATCTCCTGATCGATAAAATCAAACTAAAAATTCAAGTGCGGAGATAAGATCTCTTGATCATGAAAAGATCGAGTCAAAAGATAAATACAGAGATGAGATCTCTTAGTCAGTAAGAAATCGGATCAAAAATTCTAATTCAAAAATAAGATATCCTAACTGGCAAAACTCGGTCTCTATGGCAAATGCCTCCCAAATTAGTGAAAATCTAACCTTATGAAGATACTTTTACTTTCTAGTCTGATTAGAAAATTATCACCTCAGATATAGAAAGTGAGAGGCAAAGTGTTGTGCATTAAACTGGCTTCAAGATACGTGACATCATCATATGAGATCAAAAAGATATCAATCTTAAAGTACCAGATTCTAGCAGACCAATTTACCGGTTAGCAGATTCAACTCGATATTTTATCAACCTGAATGAAGGACACTCTTGTATTCTGTCCGGATGATGTCTCGACCGATAAGAAAATATTCAGATCGGATATTTACCGACCACCTAAACTCCGATGCCTCCTATATCCGAGATGACTATTATGACATCTCTATCTCATCCCGATCACATACCGAAGAGAACTATTATAGTGATGGACTTAGTCGTTCTACGAACGCCCATCGTTGTTTCTGCAATCCAGCCACAGTTGGCCACGATCTCATATCCAGCTCATATGCGTAGCTATATGCCAGTTTACTTACAGATGGTTCTTTAACCGTCTAACAAACTCCTCTAACGGCCTAACAAACTCTAGAACCGTCTCCTCATCCCCTCTATAATAGAGGGTCAGGAACCTTCATAGGTAAGTTCTACTTTCTGAAATTAGGCGAGACTCTGCTGGTAGAAAATTAAACCAGAAACTTGGCTTTTACCCGGTTCTCTTCCTATTCCACTCAATCTCTCTTGCACTTCCACTCTTTTTCATCCTATTCTTAAGGTTCGAACTAAAGCATCGGAGAGTCAAGAATCAGAGGATCTCTATCCGATTTCTTGACTGATTTTGCAGATTGAAAGAATTCTCATCAGGTCGCAAGGATCATTTCAATCCAATCTCACTCGATTCAATTCACCCTAATCCAGTATTTAGCCTTGCAACAACAACCACCATCTTAGTTACCATTCATGATTATCAATATAGTCTCTATCAGGTTTTTCATCGTATCTGTTGTCAATTGTCATGGCTACCATCCATTGTCACCATCAACTGACCTTTTCTCTTGTCATAGCCACTTTGTTGTGGATACCATTGCCATCACTATAATTGTTACAGTTATTGTTACTAATATCGTCATCATTATGTCTCTACTGCTAATAAAATCCCATCTTGTCTAACCAAAATCATTTCCTTTGTGTGAAATCTCTTTTTGTAATTGATGAAAAGAATGTATGTTGATCCTAATTCTTACCCATCATTCAGTTCAAGGAACTTGCTTTGTGATGCAACAAATGCATGGTCTGATATAATCAAAGATAAATCCTTCGTGCTAATAAGAGAGATTTTGCAAAAGATACTGGTGCTACTGGTTATGATATCCAAACAATTATAATAAAAGGTCCTATCTTTGTGAATCATGGTTTGTCCCAGCGATCGCCCCTCTTTGTCAAGCAATTAAAGATTTTAGGTTCAATTGGCGTGCATTTGTTAAACAATTGGATTTAAATGACGAGGATGCTGGTAAGTCTCCCTCCATCTATCTCTATAAAGAAAAAAAAAGGGAGAGATTTTGGTATGATAGTCATTTCGTTTTGCCTCAAATTCAAGATAATCCTTCTTTTTATGATTTAATACAACTAAATTCCTTAATTTGATTTAATGGATAAAAGGTCCTAGTCAACTCTTAGGTTACGATTCCATCAGCCATAAGATAGTAAATCCCTAATATATACTTGAGGATTCTAAGGAACAAGTTTCAACTTCTCTTTTCCTCCTTACCTCCTTGTTGACCCTATCCGAGTCCCTCCTTCGTTCTTCGTTGGTGGCCACCTCCCATCTATTTTGCTGTTGAGTGGGAAGGCAACCTGAATAATAAAGTTTCGCAGCTCTTCAAAAAATATGGTCATTATAACTCATGATGAGTGTAGGGATAGGTTGAGTCAGGATTCATCTTCTGAGTTGATTGTAATAGTTTTTAATCCAGTCATATTTTTTATCTAAACCCCAAAGCATTTCAAATTTTGCATGGTTTTGGATATTAGAAGTTCATCCTAGAGTTGTTTTGTTAATGTAGAAATTAGTATGGCATTGGTTACCATGTAGCACTGTATTATCTTAGTGAGGTTTTCATATTACAAGATTTGGTGATGTTTGCCCACATATGAAGGAATCTTTATCTCATGTTATATTTCATTGTAGAGTTGCATTTCAGGTATGGAGACTTGCCTTATTGCAGTATTGATCTATTTGTCCATCTTTGATGCTTGAGGAGCTCTTACCAATTATTAAAGAAAATTTTTGTAGCAATTATAAAAAGTCAGAAGTTATTATGAGTTGTTATATTGCTTATAATATCTCGTTGGCAAGAAATGATTGTATATTTTAGGACTCTAAATAAAGTGCTACATTGATTTTTTTTTTTTTAAGCTTCTACTCATGCTCATGAGTTCCTTCAATAAGCTATCACTAAAGATCTTTGACCATATGAGAAATCTATGACTTTTTTTTGCCGTCTTTATGCCTTCAAACTTGCATATCTTTCTTGGGAGCCACCACCCACTGTTTCCTAAAGATTTTTAATGGCAGTGTATGGATCGGGGTGATTTTGGTGGATTAGCTTTTATCATAAGAAGTGCTACCGATGCTTTTATTGCAGTAGAAGATATTCGAATTTTCAATATCACAATTCCTACGGCAGAGTTGCGTGCTCTATGGAAAGATTTGATATATGTGATATATATTGTGTGGCTATACAAATGCGGTCGGACGATGATTCTATAATGATTGTCAGATTACTTTCTAATCCATCTCCTGATGATGGTAATTTACACCTTTTATTATATAATTATTAGAAAATGCTGCACTCTCTGATTATTTTTGGTGTTTTGCATATTTATCATAAAACTAATAGTGTTGCTGATTAGATGGTATGTTACATGGCTAATCATACATAATTAATTTTATAAGTTTCTATTGCTGATCTTTCTACTTAATTAATATTTTATTTTTTTGATTCTCATGGATGTATTTATTCATGTTTATTTTAATTTAATGCATCCATTTTATTAAAAAAAAATCTACTAACAAAAGCTTTACTACAAACAAACCAAATAGGGCCTTAAACCATGCTCCTCAAGGGTCTACTGTCATATTCTCAAAAGAAAAAGAATACAACAATTGAAATAGCTAGTTGTTTAAGGAAAAAATTGGCACAAATAAGTTAGAGATAATCAATTATTCTTGATGGATAAATTGATATCATTTTATTTTTTTTGATAAAATCGAGGAGCCAGTGGCTATGTATTAAGTAGTAAAAAAGTGAGAATACAAGAGTACGTGTTGAAGCATAAGAGGAACCAAAAGAGAAGACCAAAAGGTACTGTGATTATAAGAACAATACAATTGATAAATAGATAAGAGAAAGCTAACAAAAAATCTACCTTTACAATAACAAACTAACCATAAGCATAAATAGGTGGATGTCTATAGACTATAAGAAGTGAACTTTGCAAGTTACAACAAGTTAAAAGTCCTGAAATGAAAGGTTGATAAGCTGGAGATCCATTGAATATACAATAAAATACAACCACGAAAGGTTGATAAGTTGGAGATCCATTGAAAGTATCCCAAAAGCTGTACGTGTGATGTACAGAGAGAACCCAGATCAGGCTAGCAAATATGTAGAACAATGATAACTGCTGAAGTTGTGAGAATAATACTATCTTGTGTATTAAATGAAGATTAATATAGCAAACCTGTTGTTGCACTAACCGGCAACAGCTGAGAAGAGAGTATGAGCAACCCAGAGATATTGTAGAGATATCCATTGACGATATTTATGTAGATTTAATGAGATCCAGTAGTATATCTTCGAAACATAAAGAGAATAGATATGAATAGCGAGCATACATAACTTGAAGTTGTTGATAGAAGCCTGTATATTGCTAATTAGAGAAACCCATTCGTTGAATATAGAAGTGAAAGTGGTGTGGATAATATCCATCCGGATCTATTTTTACATTCGAAGCAATCTGGATACAGATAGCAATTTGAGGATCCAATTAATATCTGCATCTATATCCATATCTATATAAAAAAAAAAGATATGGATATGGATAGACAATTATCCAATCCCTATTCGAATATGCGAATCTATCTGTAATTCTATATATTTTTATATAGTATTTAAGAAAAATATACAACCTTATAAACATGCTATTAATTTGATTTATCATTTATTTAGTAATATCTTTGATTCTATAATCATAAAGTTTAATTATCCAACTTATATCCGTAACTACATCCATACTTTTAATATTCAAATTATATATGTAGCCACTTAAAACAAATATGGATATGAGTTTTTGCATCCAAATAATATCCATATTGATATTTGTATTCATCAAATAGAATAAATATGGATGTGGATATGCTGGTATTCGATTTATATCTGATCTAGTTTCAGCTCTAGTTAAATATACTATGAAAAGACCATAAGACAAAATACTTGATAAGGTAAAATAACACAATTGTTCAAAGCCCTTGAATTGAAGTGAAATAGAAATAATTGCCGGAACATAAGGTGAAGATTGTGTCATTGCTGAAGATTGTGTAGTCAGATGAAACATCCTGAAAATACTGGGGGAAATTCCTCAGTATGATTCTCCTTCCAAAGCTAACTCATACGGTATGAAATATGTACAACACTGCAACTTCTGGGAATAGAGATTGCACCATGAACTATGAAGCTGATAGCATTAAAGAAGGAAAGTGATAGCATGAAGGTATAGGAGAAGGTTTGCATTATGGAGAGAGGCTCCAAGAGGTATGAAAGTGGTTGGGCAAAAGAAAATGTGTAAGGAAAGAGCTAGGGAATAAAGTATGGAGTAAACAGATGTAGAACAATTTGTAGCAGCTAAGAAATTTGGATAGTATAAGGTTGATCTAAACACAACTACCCTTTGCGCTGAAGTAGCATCGCATACCCAAGGAAATAACTTGCTATAACGAAAAGTGAGTTATACCAACAGTGCCATGAAATGAGTGCCCAAAGGTAGGACAAGCCTCCAGCAGCACCTTGTCCTATGTTAACAGATTAATGGCTATACTCAAATAAAAAGAAATCCTATTATAAAAAAGGAACAGTGTTGTAAGAGCAACGACAGGCATGTGCTAACAACAATTTACACAGTCCCTCGAGTTAGCAAAATGCAAAAAGGTAGGTAGAAGAACACCCTATGGCAATATATTAGTGAAGGAAGGTGACACCATGTGCATTTGCATCAAGAAGATACCTACATTGTAAATCAACATTAGTGTCAGTAAGCCAAGTAAAATTGCCGTCTAATGCCTTATTGGCCGAGAAATCAGCAACTTAATTCGCCTCAGGATAAATATGGCGCAAATAAACCGACAAAGAGAGTTTCTAATAACTTATATCCTGCACAAAAGGATTGTAAAAATACTTGTGCAAATGCAAGTAAGCCACGAAACAATACTAGTAGAGTCACCTTCTAAAATGATGTTAGAGGCATAAAACTCTTTATAGCTGCATGCATTCCTAACTTGCCCACTATTAAATCAACAAAAGGCATGGACTTATGAAAAAGAAGTTCACCCCTTGCTTTTAATAAGGTACCATTATGATTCCTTATGACATAACTAGCCGCAACAGCATTTGAGATCACAGAGCCAGTAAAATTAATCTTAACTACCCCAAAAGGAGGACATAGCCACGAAATTTATTGAAAGGATGTAGGAAAATGCAGAGATCGCAAACAACTACCCCAGTAGCTAAATGAGGACAAGGTAATGGGATTTGAATAAACCATTGCTCTATGACAAACCTGTTCAGGGATGTACTTTATCTAATTAAATATTCGATCATTTTGTACCTGCTAGATCATCCAAGACACACAGGCAAACAATTCCTCATGTTTTTGATGTACCAAGGGATATCGGATGTAAGTTATTCCAACCATCAAATCAGGAAAGTCAAAAGATAAACCATTCGAGTGCCTCAAATATTGCCAACAATTCCCAGCAAAAGAACAAGTGAAAATAACATGACTCCAATCTTCAATTGCGTCAAGACATAAGTCACAATGTTGTGCATGAGAAGGGATGATGTGATGATGAACAAGAAAGTATTTAGTTGGTGAGTGTTCCCAACACAGTTGCCACCAAAAAGTTTGAATCCTAGAAGAAAAGTTCGTATTTCAAATCTGCAAGAAAAACTGAGATAGTCCAAGCGAATATTGATATTGAAACAGGAAAGCCATATCCTTAAGAGATACCATAGTAATCCGACTAGAGAGAAGTAAGATTTTCTTCAACCCACTCAATTCGAATGTTACAAAGAAAATGATAGAAGTGTTAGATATATGTTCTAGAAACCAATCTAGTTGACACATTATATTTTTTTAGGATATAAATTTATATTTAATTTATTTATTTATTAATAAAATTAAATAATTTTCCATATCATTCTTGTGTTATGTATCTCTGAATCGTCTAAAAAATTAATAAGATGATGACACATATTTTTAAGAGTTGAGAATTTGAGACATATGTCATTAATGGTTAATTTCTAAAAATACTTTCGACTGATAGATCATCACGGAGATGGTGATTGACCTAATAAAGTTGGTGCACGCATCACTTCCTTTTAGATAGATAAGTCTTGAGTCTACAGTGTGAGGATATTGAGCGAGAGTGCAGGTAGTTGTTAGAAAATATCGATACCAAGCATGATCATACGAGCAGTCATTTGGATGTCTACTCACTCGTCAATACTTTTTTAATGCTGTAGTTGTATGAATAGTTCTTTGATTTACGGTGCCTCAGCTATTCACAGTGAGGTTGCTATAGTTTGACTGTATATTTCCTTGATCTCCTAATCATATAGGTCCTTGCAATGTATGTTGGCTGCAATAGGTTCATTGTAGGAATATGATGCATACTTAAATAGGATCTATCGATTTTAATAGTTAAGGAGTAGCTCTATGTGATTTATGAAGCTGAGTTCTTAAGACCGTGATCATGGTAATGTGATTAATGAAAAAGAATTTTCATGAGACATCACGATTTGAAATCAAGCTAATTAAATCTTATATATGATAGATGATGGGGTTTGAAAAATTGTTATAAACTCTATCTTATCGAGACTCACGATAGAAGAAATTAATCATACGTTAACTACACCTAGAAGTTCAGACTCTTCTATTCTGCTGAATTGCCACTACATACTGCTAAACACCACTGACAGATTATGAGACCCACAAGAATTAATTGATGATCAATAATTTTTATTGGATGAATTGAAATTATTTCAATCTATTGAAAAGAATTTCAATTAAGACTGAAAATGAGCTGGGCTAGGTCGGGCCACACCCCTACCAGAGCCTGGCCCAAAATATCTTTTCGAGCTTCGGACTGGACTTAGGCTCAAAAATATTTTAGAATTTTAGACTCGAGCCCGGTCCAAGCCCAAGCTCAAGTCCGGTCCGAATCCAATCGAGCCGGCCCAAGCCTGACACTAAGCCAAGAAGTGCCCGAACCAAAATCCCACAGGCATTTCGCTCTCCCAGTCTCCACCCAAACCCTTTCTCCCCTCATGCATGCTCTTCCTCCTCCCTCTCTGGGCCTCCACTGTGAGTACCTAGCCCGACGGCACCATAATTGTCCGCATCGGCCTTGCTGGCCTCACCGCTGCAACCAATCTTGTCACCTCCTCAAGGCCTTCGATGCCATGGGTGGTTGCATCTGCACTGCTGCGCCCTCCACGCCCTCACTTACCTCCCCAACCTCATCAGCTCCCTCTTTGATAGGCTCCTCATCAGCCTCGCTCACCTTTGAGCCACCTCCCTCTCAGACTTTGTCCTCTTCGTCCCTGAGTCCCCCATCTCAGCCTGCCTCCACACCACCAGCTTTTCCCCATAGATCCCATCTGTCGCAACTCCTTCCTCACTGCCTCCTGGACGACTCCGTTAAGTTTTAGACCGTCGATCGCCCCTCTAGTGTCCGTACCTTCTACGAGCATGCTTACTATGTCTACGCCACCATCTAGATCCCTCACCATGCTGACATCTTCGCATTGATCTCTGGTGACCATACTACCTGCATCTCGGACATCCACAACCTCGAATCCTCCCTTGTGCTCCCCAGCACCACCTCCATCAATAAATCCATCCGCATCTGAGACATCCGCGCCTTCGTGGCCAACCTCGTTGGGCAAGGAAGATAGAAGAGGAAGAGGGGCGATGAAATTTGGGATCGAACCAGGGTCAAAATTTGGGCTTGGATTCAGGCCGAAATTCTAGCTCGAGCCCAGGCTAGTTTTGGGCTGGGCCAAAAGTATGCCTGAGCCTAATCTAAAATACAAACGAGCTTTAAATTTAGGCCCAAGCCCGGCTTGAATTATTGCGGATCTAGCTCAAAGCCCGACTCGAAGTCGGCTCGGCCCGATGGGCCTCAGGTAGGCCCAAGCCCAATTTCAACCCTAGTTTCAATGATATCAATGATGGAGATTATGATATGTCTCACTATCAGACAGAATAGAACCTATGGGATCACACACAAAAAGAGTTTTGATTTGATCGAATAATTGAATTATGAATTCGATTCACAAATGGACCCAATTATTAATATGATTGATGATTGGAGTGAGTTGTAAAAGTTACAAGAGAAGACTTGCTAAAGATTAGTAAGTTATGGAAGAACAATTAGCAATTATTGATGAATTAATCATTAATTATTTGATTTGATCATTTAATTAAATATTGAATTTGGTATAAATTTAATTGGATTTAATTTGATTCTAATTGAGTCTAGTCCTAGTCAAATAAGGATTTGATTAAATCTAATTGAATTTGATTTTGAACTAAAGAAGATTAGAGTTAGGAGTTGAGATCCTAGTTGGACTAGAACTCTCTCTCATCCCACATGCCAAAGATGATGCATCTAAGGGTTGGGACGCACGACCCTAGGTTGGGACGCACATCTCAGAGAGTTTTTCTCCTCTCTCTCTTATCTCTTTATCCTTATCTATTTTTAAAGTTTGAATTTGATTCAAAACTTCAAATCTAGATAAGGGTGGGATGTGGGGTTATAAATAAGGGGCAGATCCAAGCATGAAGTGATTAATTTTCATCACCCTTTTTCTCCTCATTTTGTTGCCCAAAAGAAGAGCTTCTCCTTTTCTTGTTGCCGCCCAAGAGGAAGAGCCATCTTCCTCTTTTCTTCCTTTCTCTCCAAAGGTTCTTCTTCTTCCTTATTTCTTGAGAAGAAAAGAAGAAGTCAAATTCAGTTTGAAGGGAGAAAGATCTGTAAGAAAACTAGCACCTTGGTGATCTTCAGAGTCTCTTGATCAACATCAGTCCTGTGTAGATACCTATAGATGCCAGACGCATGTGCGGCTACAAAAAATCTCAAAAGATATCTACAGTTTTAAGATCGTGGTGAAATTCTATCCGTGCAAAGATAAATTTTAGATATTTAATAGATTAGATCTTGATCTTGTATATATATAATAATTCCTATGTATGAGATATAATCTCTATGTATGCTAGAGTAGATTAGATCTAATTAGATTTAAAGAGTTTAGATATAAAATCTTTCTTTTTGCTGCATAAAAATTTTAAATTTTTGCATGCATATGTGTCGCCATGTGATGGCGTTTCCTACACGTGGTATCAAAGCGGTCATTACGTTGTAAGATTAAGACCAAAATTTTAGATCTAAAAATCTATTTTCAGGATCTAAAATTCTAAATTTTCTCTTTAAATAATTGATTTCAGATCTGAAATCAAGAATGATTCTTGATCATGTAATTATTTTTGAATTTGAAAATCTATTTTCAGATATAAAGTTCAGATTTTGAATGATCGAGAGATGGATTTCAAGATCTAAAAATTTATTTCAGATCTGAAATTCAGATATTTGATGTTCATGTTATAGTTTTTAAGATCTAAAAATTTATTTTTAGATCTAAAAAATCTGATTTCTAATGTTCATGCATTTAAAATTCTTATCTAATGTTCATATGACCTAAATTTTATTAGATCTAAATTTTATTTTTATTATATGTTCATGCATGAGATGATGTTCATAGATAAAGATTGATCTTGATGTGATCTATGATAGTATGGATATTTTTAAATTAATATAATTTAATTGAATGTAAGATTATATTTTATAAGTCAATCTTGAATCATCCTGAAATAAAATTATCCTAACATAATGATTAAAACCCATTATGCTGTCAGGTTGTCCTAGGATGAGAAGAGATTGATGAGGTAAAACATCATAAAAAACTAAACATGAACATAAGATCATTCAAATCTAGATTATGAGATAATCATAAGGGTATTTTCATGGATACATGTAGTGATCTCTTTGAATCACTACAATCCTAGAAGTAGGGTGTATCATGAACACATACTATATTGGTTTGCAATTTGCAATCTGTGGTGGCGGAAACCAATGGATTGAATTAATTTGGAATTGATTGATCAATTGATTTTTAAGACAAGTGATATAATGATGGTTACTTAATTAGGACAGTTGCTTATGTACGGAGAGCCTCCGATCAATCTTGAACTTACCTGATTAGTTTGATTGATTAAGTTTCTTTGGGTGCTTGGTGTTGAGTTTATCACATATATTGCATTTGCACCATGATTTCGATCTTTGTGAACCAAGTCAGGATCTCTCAAATAGATCTTTGGTAATTATAGATTTACCTAAGATGTAAATTAAAATAATTAAAATGAAGAGATCTAAATTAAATCTTCTCAATACATATTAGGTCTAGTGGTTTTCTACCATTATAGATGTGCGGACATCTTTATGATGTTGATTGTTTTCAACTGGATACAGTGGTTCAGTTGCATCGGAGGGCGCAACCACTCTATTAGCATAAGATGTTGCAGGGTGAAGATAGGCTTGGATCTAATATTTATCAAGTGAGAAATCTAATGATAGCTTTGCACTTGCATTGAACGGTGGGTCTGACTTAACTAAAGAATGGAGTCAATATCTGTCAGGTGAGGCCTTCATGATTTAAAGACTGAATTTCATTGTAACATGCTTGAAAAGTATTAGACAAGAGTTGTCTACTCATTGGTATGCATATCACTGATATTTGTCAGGTAAGGTGTGCAGACATCGATGGGACTGCAGTATCCACTTGAAATTCGAGTCATGAAGGGCTTATATTTCTCTACTGGAGGAGTGTAAGAGATTCGAAAAAATAGTGTGAGAAATATTTATTTTAAAAGACTCTAAAATAAATTAAAAATTAAGTACAAAGTCTAATTAGAATCTCTTCTTTGCACAGTTCACAATGTCAGCTTCCAATCCTTCAGCCTGAATTCTTGAAACCAACTGATTAACTAGAAACAACTACAAGAACTAGCTTAGGAACCTCAGAATAGTTCTAAACTCAGAAAAAAATAGGCAATATACTCGATCAGGATCCTGTTGTTTTGCCAAACCATTCAACTACTGAACAACGAATAGCATTTGACAAATGGACGAATGATGACAATAAAGTTAGATGCTATATCTTGATGTCGATGTCTAATGAACTCCAACGCCAGCATGAGGACATGAAGACTGCCAGGGCTATGATAACTCACCTACAAAAATGATATGGTGAGTAGAGCCAGACTATACATTATGAAGTGTCCAAATAACTCTTCAACACTAAGATGCACAAAGGACAGTCAGTCTATGATCATTGTTTAACAATAATTAAAGATTTGAAAAAACTTAAGAAGCTTGGCATGACCATACATAATGAATTACAAGTGGATTTGATCCTGCAATCTCTTTTTAGTTCATATGGACAGTTTATAGTAAATTACCATATGAACAAGATCGATAGCACTTTACCTGAATTGCTAAATTTGTTGGTGATAATTGAGGGGACATTAAAAAGTTCAGGAGACACTATTTTTGCTATGGAGCGGGCATTTACTTCCAAAAGAAAGCTTATTTGTAAGAAAAAGAAGCTTGCAAAGAAGCAAAAGTAAGAAAGCAAGCCAAAGAAGGATGCTCCCAAGAAAGTGGCTGACAAAGAAAAATATTTTCACTATAATATTGATGGCCACTAGAAGAGAAACTATCCAGTATATTTGAAGAGTCTAAAGAAAAAGAAAGAAAATGTACTTTCAGAAGGTATGTCAGATCTGCTCGTTATTGAATCAAACCTAACGATTTTCTCTACTTCTAGTTGGAACATGACTCTGGTTCTAGGGCTCACTAATGTACTTCAATGCAGGATCTGATAGAAAATAGAGGGTTGAGGAAAGATAAAATGATCCTTCGGATCGGTAATGAAGCAAGAGTTGTTGCTGTAGCCGTTGGCACCTATCTTCTATGATTATCGTCAAGATTCAATTTAGTTCTAAAAAATTGTTACTTTGTACCTGCTGTTAGTAGGAATTTGATTTATGTATCTGTACTAGCAAAGATGAATATAATTTTAATTTCAATAAAGACTACTGCTCTATTTATTTTAGAAATAAATTAGTTACACATGATTTTTTAATTGATAGTCTCTGCTATTTATATGTTGATGTATCTATGAATGTATCCGAGTAGATAGTGAGTATCGTCGGATCTAAGAGATCTAGAGATGAGATAAATCAAAAGTATATGTGGCACCTCAGAGTTAGTCATATCAGAGAGGACAGAATAAATGAATTGAAAAAGGATGAGATCCTTGGCTCATTGAATTTTGAGTCATATCCAGTTTGTGAATCCTGTTTTAAAAAAAAATGATCAAATTAAACTTTATGGGATATAGAGAGAGGACTATTGAGATACTTATCCTGATACATACTGAAGTATGTGGCATATTTGATATATAAGCCAGGGGTGATTATCTCTACTTCATTATCTTTACCGATGACTACTCATGATATGGGTATATATACCTTATGAGACACAAATCGAAGCCTTTGAAAAGTTTAAAAAATTTAGATATGAAGAGAGAAATAAATTAAAAAATCTCTTAAAGTTCTTCGATTAGATCGAGGAAAAAAATATCTTAGTAAAAAATTTTAAAATTATCTCAAAGAAAATGATATAGTCTCACAATGAATATCTCCTGATACACCTCAACTCAATGAGATATCAGAAAGAAGGAATAGGATCCTATTAGATATGATCCAATTCATGATGAGCTATACTGATTTATCTTTATTTTTTTAGGGATATACTTTATTTTCTACAATCTATTTGTTAAATAGAGTACTCTCTAAGTCTATCCTACTATGCCATATAAAATATGACATGGTAAGAAATCAAATTTTAGCCATCTCGAGATTTCGAGATGTCCAGCCTATGACAAAAAATAATAGGAATCAAGTTAAAGGCTAAGTCTATGAGAGCTCCTTTTATTGGGTATCCTATGTTAGAAAGTGCGGTGGTTTCATACGTATAGTTTAAAATTCTTTTTCATAAATCAAATTTATGTGCACAGTGAAAATAAATTAAATTAAAATATTTTTAATTTAAAACATGCATCAGATCTTATCTACAAACCATGCAAGAATTTTCATATGAACATGATGCCAAAATCTAAAATCTAAAAATAAAACAAAAGCGAGTAAACAGGTGAACAAGAGATCGAATCTCCATACCTGATCGGATCCTGTGGATATTTAGAATTCGCATTTGAGCTGCGCAAGTGCCCAACCTCTACTAGTATCTATACGGAGATGTTCGATTGAAGTACCGAGGCCATCGATGTGCTAGCACCTTACAGACCTTACTCCTCACTTAGATCTGAATTTTCTTCTTCTAGATCTCGAAGAAGACAAAGGCTGCGCGAACCCTTTCACGCAGATCTGACAGAATCTGAACCGGACCACCAAGAAGATAAGAAGAACCTTTCTTCTTTTCTTTCTTTCTCTCTAAACTCTCTCCTTCAGATCTGATCTAATTAGATCATGGGGCATCGAGATGAAGAAAGGAGGAAAGGACACATTGAGTTGGGAGGTGGCGACAAGGAAGAAAACCCCAAGGAAAATTCACACACGCACACAATGCACACCTTTTATTTTGTCACACAAAAAGACCAAAAATCCCATGCCATAACCAGATAAAAATCTGATTCAAATCAAATTTGAATCGGATCTTATCAATATGTGGAAAGAAGGGAACAAGTGGCGTCAAGAGGAGAAGGGAGATGAGGCATAAGGTAAAGAAGAAAAACCTCGCTAAAGAAACCTCTCGCGCGCCCTCCTTTTCCATTATTTTTTTGTTACACAAAAATAACATCTCATGCCTTAGATCTGATAAGATTTGATCTTAATTTGAATCAAATTCAAATAGAAAATAAATCAGAAAGAGAGAGAATCCCTATAAGGTGGTTAGCACCCCCTTTCCTTCACACGTACAAAAAGCAAGGGGCACGCATATCCATGCACTCCCTCCCTCTTTCTCACATGAGATCAACAGAGAGAAGCCCAATAAAGTTGGGCTTAGGTGGTTAGATTCAATTGGGTTCAATTTGGATTCAAATCAAATCCAATTCAAGCTCGATTCGAATCCAATTTGAAAGGCTGTCAATCATGATCCAATCAGAATTAAAATTCAAATCTGATTTGGATAATTCAATCCAATTAGTCTTAAATTAAATCAAATTTAATTAAATTTAATTTAATTTTAATTAACTAGAACTTGATCTCTAATATAATCAGTTTCAATTAAATTGTAATACTTGTAATTAAGTTCCTCTGCTAATAATTAACAGTTGCTACATCTGTAACACTTATAAATTAGCTGTTTTCAAATTCAAATCATCAATCCTATTAATAATTTGAATATGATCCAAGCTATTGATTAGGATATACTTTTTTTGTATGTGACCTTTCAGATTATATTCTATCTGGTAGTGAGACATACCATGATCTCTATCACAGTATCATCGAAACTTCTTTCGATGGATTGGAATGATTTCAACTCACTCCAATAAGAATCGTTGATCTGAAAATGATCCTATTAAGTTTTCATGATCCATCAGTGATGAGTGAGTAGACATTCAAGTAGTTTTTCATGTTGATCACACTCAGTACAAGTTATTCTCTAACAACCACCTGCACTCTCATCTCAGTATCTCTATACTACAGACTCGAGACTCATCTGTCTAGAAGGAAGGTGATCCGTACATCGATCTTAAATGGATTGATCACTATCATCCATGACGATCCTCTAATCAGGAGCATTTAAAAATTAACCACTAATGATGTTTGTCTCAAATTCTCAACACCTTGAGAATATACAAAATCATCTTTGTTAATTTTTAAGACAAATCATGGACATATACAACATGATTGATAATAAAAATTATCCGACAAGTATAAAATATGTCCTAAAATTATGATATGCATCAGTCAAGATTGACTTCTAGGACATACATCTAATAATCTTCTACTTGCACTAAAGTCAATCTGCCATATACTTAAGCCCCTTCGGTTCAGGACAGACTTCGATCTTTGGCTGGCTAAGTGACTTAGACCTACCATATCCTATATGAAGTCTACTCTCTGCACCTCCATATATTTCTACTCGAGGTAATCGCGTATACCTCTGCTCTATATGCTGGAACTTCTGGTGAGACCTTGGCTCCTTAGCGAGAACTATGAGGCCATCGTCTTTGCAGTACAGTGTCATGGCATCCGATGTTATGACATCCAGTTTTGTAACTATCATAAGAATCAGAATGCATCCTGTGTATCTACAGTATATTCAGCTTTCATTGATCGATTGCTTGGAATCATTCCAACATACCGAACCAACATAACTCAAGAATACATATTGATGTAGACATTCTGCCATCAGTATTAGTGTATCCTCTCACTCTTAACTTTGTCCCTTCTCCAAAGATCAGGAATAAACTCTTAGTACTTGTCAAGTATTTAGAGATATTTTCACAGCAAATCATTGCTCTTAGCCTGGATTCGATAAATATCTGCTCGTAACTCTCACAGCAAGATATACCAAGTCGAGTACATAGCATGGCATACACCTATGCGCAGGAGGATAGCAAACCCCTCTTGAAGGTTTCTATACGGAACCCTTTCAGCACCTCTTCTATGTATTTTTCTATGAAAATCCAAATATTCTTTTAGATTTATCTCTATAGATCTTTATTTTCAGAATACATCATGCTTGCACTAGGTCTTTGATGAGAAAATTCTATATACAATCACATCTTAACCGATGTCAATATGGGACACTCCCACTGACCTTTGCGTAAACACATGATTCTCCTTCATTTTTGATGAAATCAAGCAATTGGATCACATCATTAAAATAACTATTCCAACTCCGAGATTTTTACTTAAATCAATGAATAGATCTTCGCAGTGTGATCTCTATCACTGGAAGTAAAATCCACAGGCCACTCCATATAGTTATCTTCCCAAGATATCTATTTAGGAAGGCTATCTATACTTCCAATTATCAAGGTTGACGTCCAACATCGCCTCATTGTAAGCTTTGGGATCATCTCTATGTTCCTAAGCTCCCCTAAAAAATACTTTCTCTAAATGCTCTGTGAGAATACCAAGTACTTTTTAGAAGGATGGAAGATCCTACTAAACCTATGAAATAGAGGAGGTACTACATGAACTGGCTCATCATGAATAGATTTTATAGATTCTATGACTCTTGCTTTTTAGAGACTCTCTCTTTGAGTTTATCCTTTCACTGTTTTCAAGAAAATAGTATGATTGCTCACAATTACATTCTAAACCATTGGAAAGAGAAAGTGATATCTCTAACCTCTTAGGATAACCTATAAATGAGTTCTCATAGACCTAGTCTCTAACTTATTCATCATGCCATATCTCATACAGTATGGTAAGAACAGATTTAGAGAGAAGCTTATTCAAATTTTAGAAAGTAAAGCATGTCTCTAAAGAAAAAAGGTTAAATCAGTGATGTTCATGATGGTCCTGATCATATCTCATATAGTACCACTCCTCCTTTCAAATACTCCATTGAGCTGAAGTGTACAAGGAGGGTTCCATCATGAAATTATGCTATTTTTTTAGGATAACCAAAAAATTTCATATTTGGTATTGCGTTCTCAATCTGATCGAAGTACCTTTAGGATTTTTTTAGTTTACTTCTCTACTTCCCATCTAAATCCTTTAAATATTTCAAAGGCTTCAGATTTATATCTCATACACATACCTGTATCATGACTGATCATCAATGAAGATAATGAAGTAGAGATAATCTTCTTTGTCTGGCTCATCAAATGGACCGCACACATCAAATGTGTATCAAGATAAGTATCTTAGTGGCCCTATCCCCTTGTCGCACAAAGAACAGCTTGGCCATTAATCCTTAAAAAGATGATTCACTGACTAAATATGACTTAACAGTCAACGAGTCAAAGGCCCATATTTCTTCAATCGATAAATCATTTCTTCTCCTACATGATCTAGCTTTAAGTACCACATATATACTTCAGGTTTATTTGATTTCTAGATCTCTCAGATCCAATGACATTCACTATTTGCTCAAATAAGTTCACAAATACATCACCATGCAAATGATAGAGACTGTCTCTAAGAAATAAATCCAAAATGATAATAGTAGAGGTGAAGTGCCCACAACCATAGTGCAACTCTTACCCCATTGCCAACTTAAAAGAGTTACTTCGCCTTCCCTCAGCCCTTTACCTTCCCTTAGACCCTGAAGTGCACAAACAGGCACTAGAGTCTAATACTCAATTGGAAGGAAAAAATCATAAGATCAATTTTGAGCAATTCGACATACCTTCCAAAGGCGTGTCTTTGTTTCTTTAGGCTTTTCAAGTATGTACCTCTGAACTTTTCAAGATCCCTTAGTTATCAACATATTGATCAATTTAGATAATGTGCTATAATGATTATTCATATGATAGTTTCACAAACTATCCATATATGTCAAAAAGGATTACAGGATCAAATCTACTAGCAATTACTTATGCATGGTCATATCGAGCTTCTCAAGCTCCTCAATATCTTTAATCATTGGCAAACAGTGATCATGGACAAATTGCCCATCATGCATCTTATATACTGTGTGACTCTGATTACTTCATAATTATTACAGATGAGTCAGCATATCGTTGGCAGTCTACATGTTTTTATGCACACATTGGAGTTCATTAAGCATGGACTTCAATCTATAGCACCTAACTTTATTGTCATTGTCCAACCATTTATCAAGTATAACTTATTGACTATGGTTTAAACAAGCTGATGATATAAGAATAATTTGATCAAAAATATGATTTAATTTTTTAAAAATTAAAAATGATTCTTAAGTTTCTGAGCTAGAATACGTAATTGATTTCAGTTAAGTGGTTGATATCTAGGATTCGAGCTAAAAGATTGGAAGCTGAGATAATAAACTACAAAGAGTAAAGATTTAATTAAATAATTATATTTATAAAAATTTATTCTAGAGACTTTAAAAATAAATAAAGGCTTCTACTAATTTTTTGAGTCTCTTATACTCCTTGGATGGAGAAATAAAAATTCTAATACGATAATTGGGCTTCTAATGGGTGCTGCAGTCTCATCGATGTACGGTATCTCATCTAACAGTTATTGATGACACGTACATTAATACGTGGATAACTCTTTATCCAAATACTTCTCTAAACATATTGCTGCGACTTGATCTCTAAGTCATGTAGGCTCACCTAATAGTTATTGACCATACTCTTTAGTTAAGCCTGACCCACCATTCACCAGTGGACGTAAAACCATCATTAGATCCCTCACCTAACAATTATTGGGCCTAACCCCATCTTTACCCCGAGGTATGTAATGCCAATAAAGTGATTGTGCCCTTCCGATGTAATCAAACCATTATAACTAGCCAAGAACGATCAACGTCAGAAAAGGCACCCGCATCTCTATAACGGTGGAAGATCGGTAGACTTAATATTTAATGAGGAGATTTAGGTTCATATCTCTTCTAAGTTAGCACATCTGATGTCTGACTAATCAGATTCAAATCAGTACAATCTCATATCTGACTAACCTAGTTGGCATGGGTGAACACGAATGACCAACCAACCTCGTTCAATTCATAATCAACCAAATTGACCAAATAAGTAAGATTGGTGGGAAGAGATGTCGATGCTTGACTTAAACACCATTGAAATGGTCAGGTAAGCATGCTTTCAATTAAAAACCATCAGTCAAGATGCCAAACTTATCTTAGATAATAATTGATCTATTAGAATCAAACAGGTCCGTCTAGTTACTCGGGCTCAGACCACTGAGCCAAATTCGATCTAGATTTAATCAATTCACATCACATGTGAATCAATTTGACCAACTACAACTAAACTCAATTTTGAGCCCCATTGATCTAATCTTAACTAATTTTTTATTAGGTTCGATCAACTGCTCAAAATCACAAAAGATTCTAACCTGATCTAATCAATGATCCTATTATAGTTTAGTTTCTAGACCTAATTTGTTCAATCCATACCCAAAGTCCATATTTTATGCAATAAAATTTAGATCTTAAATTCATAATTTTAGATCTTTTAATTTTAATTCTTAATTCTCAATTAAGTATATTATGAATATGGATTTAATTTAGATGTCAAAATAATTTTTAATCTAAATCGATTTATATTATATCACATACAATTTTCCTGTTCGTAGAATTGAGTTGACTCATCCTGACACTCGAGTCGACTCGTCACAGTGAGTCGGCTCATTTGTGACAAACTGAAACCTGTAGACCATGGCCCATAGAATTGAGTTGGCTCATCTGCAAACAAGCCGACCCGTCAAGGTCTTGAGTCAACTCTAACAAAAATAAATCGACTCGCCAAGCACTCGAGTCGACCCGAACAAGAATCGAGTCGACTCCACAAGTCTACCAATCATAGTTTCAGGATTTCATGTAAACAAAACCAAGAATTTTAGATCTAGAGTTTTGTAAAAATTTAGTTTTAGAGAATGTGTCAAAAACTATATATCACATATATCATTTTTTGATCTAAAACTAATAAAAACACATATAATGCATGCATAAAAGGATCTAAATCTAAAATATATATCGCATATAATTTTTCATTCACTGTTCATCTTTATAGAAAACATCACAAGCGGCACCCCTACACGTCATAAGAGAATCCATCAAATGGGCAAGAGAGGGACTTTAATCTCTTCTTTTCTTATAACCGGATGACCGTGATGATTATCCCAATCTGATTACTAGGCTACTAGAGATTAATCTAATATATTATATATGTAATCAATTAAAATTTAGATCTAATTATCTTTTATATGTCATACATATGAAATAATTCAAATCTATGCATGCAATCATATATCGCATATATGAAATAATTTCAGCAATCATACTAGATCCAAATTAAATCTTAATTAAGATATTCAGATTGAAAACTAATTTTAGATCTGAATCACTTATGATTTATTTTAAATCTAAAATAATTTTAGATCTAAAATAATCTTATAATTACATTACAATATGCAAAAATTTTTAGATCTACCATTAATTAATATTCTACATCATTCTCAATCACAGATTTATCAGAACGATGTCAATCATTAACTAATCTTCAAATCTGATTTTTACAATTCAGATTTCAAATCTAAATGGTTTCACGTTTATATCAGAACCTGGCTCTAATACCACTGATAGAAAGTGCAGTGGTTTCATATGTGTAGTTTAAAATTTTTTTTCATAAATCAGATTTATATGCGCATCGTAGAAATAAATTAAATTAAAATATTTTTAATTTAAAATACACACTAGATTTTATCTACAAACCATGCAAGGATCTTCATACGAACACATTGCCAAAACTTGAAATCTAAAAATAAAATAAAAGTGAGTAAATGGTGAACAGGAGATCAAATCTCCATATCTGATCGAATCCTGTGGATATCCAAGATTCGTATCTGAGCCGCACAAGTGCTCGATCTCTGCTGGTATCCATATGAAGATGTTTGATCGAAGTATGGAGGCCATCGATATGCTAGTACCTTGCAGGCCTTACTCCTCACTTGGATCTAGATCCTTTTCTTCTAGATCTCAAAGAAAATGAAGGCTGTGCGAACCCGTTCGTGCAGATCTGACGAGATCTAAACCAGACCATCAAGAAGAGAAGAAGAACCTTTCTTCTTCTCTTCCTTTCTCTCTAAACTCTCTCTTTCAGATTTGGTCTAATCAGATTATGGGCTGTGGAGATGAAGAAAGGAGGAAAGGAGGCATTGAGTTGGGAGGTAGAGACAAGGAAGAAAACCCCAAGGAAAATTCACGCACGCACACAACGCACACCTTTTATTTTGTCACACAAAAAGACCAAAAATCCCATGCCATAACCAGATAGGAATCTGATTCAAATCAAATTTGAATCAGATCTTATCCATATGTGAAAAGAAGGGAACAAGTGGCATTAAGAGGAGAAGGGAGATGAGGCGTGCGGCAAGGAAGAAAAACCTCACGGAAGAAACCTCTCGCGCACCCTCCTTTTCTCATTATTCTTTTGTCACACAAAAATAACATCCCATGCCTTACATCTAATAAGATTTGATCTTAATTTGAATCAAATTTAAATAGAAAATAAATTAGAAAGATAAAAAATCTCAAATAAGATGGGGCACCAACTATTGGCTCTCCCTTTCATTCACGAGCACAAAAAGCAAGGGGCGCACGTATCCACATGCTCCCTCCCTCTTTCTTTAATGAGATTAGGAGAGAGAAGCCTAGTAAAATTGGGCTTAGGCGGTCAAGTTCAATTAAATTTAATTTGAATTTAAATCGAATCCAATTCGAGTCCGATTTGAATCCAATTCGAAAGGCTGTCAATCCTGATCCAATCAGGATTGAAATCTAAGTCTGAATTAGATAATTAAATCTAATTAATCTTAAATTAAATTAATCTAATTAAATTAAATTTGATTTAAATTAATTAAAACTTAATCCCTAATATAATTAAGTCCAATTAAATTGCAACACTTATAATTAAGTCTCTCTGCTAATAATTAGCAATTATTATATCTGTAATACTTACAAATTAGCAATTTTCAAATTTAAATCATCAATCCTATTAATAATTTTAATATGATTCAAGTTATTGATCAAGACATGCTCTTTTTATTTGTGATCTCTTAGGTTCTATTCTGTCTGGTAGTGAGACATATCATAATCTTCATCACAGTATCATCGAAACTCTTTTTAATAGGTTGAAATGATTCTAACTTATCTCAACAAAGATCGTTGATCCAAAAATAATTCTATTGAGTTCTCACGATCCACCAATGATATTTAGTAGTATATAGTGACAACCTAGTGAAACAGAAGAATGAATTCTTAGGTACAGTTATCATACGATACAGTCTCTCTATCGTGAGTCACAACTAGATGGAAGTCATGGAGAACTCATCAAACTCCATCATCAGTCATATGCTAGATTGACTCAACTCGAGTTCATTTGTGAATCTCATAAAAATTCTTTTTCAGTATTCACACTTACTCTGGTTAGAGACTTCCTGAACTCAGTCTCACGATTCGCATAGAACTTTTTTTTCTATCAAGGTCAATAGATTCTATCTAGGTGCATCCTACTTAAAATAACGAACCTAAACCTACTATAGCCAACATACACAGCAAGGATCTGAATGGCTAGGGACTAAAAAAATGTGCAGTCAAACTAAATAGCCTCACCGCGAATAGCTAACACACCATAGGTCAAAAGATCAGTCACATCACTGCAGCATGAAAAAAATCACTGACGAGTGAGTAGACATCTAAGTAATTTCTCGTATTGGTTACGCTCAGTGCAAGTTGTTCTCTAACTACCACCTACACTCTCATTCTAATATCCTCACATTACAGACTCGATACTCATCTATCCAGAAGGGAGGTGATTGCACCGATCTTAAATGAATTGATCACTATCCTCTATGACAATCCTTCGATCGAAAGTATTTAAAAATTATCCACTAATGATATATGTCTCAAATTCTCAACATCTTGAGAATATATAAAAATATTTTTATTAATTTTTAGAATAAATCATGGACACATACAACATGATTGATAATAAAAATTATCCGATAAGTACAAAATATATCCTAAAATTATAGTGTGTGTCAGTCAAGATTAGCTTCTAGGACATACATCTAATATTCTAAAGAGTCATTAGGATATTATTTTTACTTCTCAGAGGATCACAATGTGATTGTGAGCCGACATGCCACATTCTTGAAAAAACTATTTATCTAAGATGGAGGTAGTGGAAGACAAATTAAACTTGAAGAGACAGTCTCTAAAGAGCAGTAGGTCATAGACCACTTAGAACCTATTCAAACTAAGCTAGTAGAAGTAGTATCTCTACCACCTCATAGATCTAATAGGATCTTCCATCTTTTTAAAAGATACATAGGTATGATCGGAGAGGATGTAAAGAAAATGTTCCTCGAAGGAGATAGAAAACATAAAGATGATCCTAAAATCTATAATGGGGTGATGTCAAACATCGACTTTGAGAAGTAGTTGAATGCTATGAAGTCAGAAATTAACTCTATGTATTCGAATCAAATATGGATCTTGATAGATCTGCTAGAGGATATAGTATCTATTGGATGTAAATAAATTTATAAAAGAAAAATGGATATGGATAGAAAGATAAAGACCTATAAAGCTAGACTCGTGGTAAAAGGTTATAGTCATTGTGAAGGCATTACTATCAGGATACTTTTGCGCTTGTAGTCACACTGAAATCTATCTGTACACTGCTTGCTATTGCAGCTTATTATAATTATGAGATATGGTAGATAGATGTAAAAATTGTATTCCTAAATAAATATCTTGAGAAAAATATCTATATGGAGCAGCCTTTGGGTTTCACTTCTGGAGATGGAGATCATAAAGTTTGTAAGTTGCATAGATCCATATATGGATTAAAGCAAATATCTTAGAGTTGGAATACTCATTTTAGCGATGTAATTAAATCATTTGATTTCATCAAAAATGAGGAGAAACTTTGTATCTCCAACAAGATCGGTGAGAGTACTGTTACGTTTCTCATACCGTACATAGACGACATCCTCCTTATAAGGAATAATATTTCTATACTGACTTCAGTCAAAAGTTGGTTGTCCAAGAAACTCTTCATAAAAGATCTAGAAAAGGCGTTCTATATTCTCAGAATAAAGATCTATAAAGATAGATCTAAGAGGATGTTTGGCTTTTCATAAAGAAAGTATTAAAAAAAAGTGCTGAAGAGGTTCAGCATGAAAACTTCTAAGAGGATACTTTTATCTCTTAGGTATGGCATTCATCTCGTCAAGAAGATGTGTCCAAACACGTCTGAGGAGATAGTGTATGAGCAAGATCTCTTATATTCAGCTAGAGAAAGCCTCATGTATGTCATGTTATGTATACGACCTAATTAGCCCTTGCTGTGAGTGTCACGAGCAGATATCAATTGAATCTAAATAAGCAGCACTGGATAGCTGTGAAGAATATCTTTAAGTATTTGAGAAAAACTAAAGATCTATTCTTAATCTTTGGAGGAGGATCTGAGTTGTGGATTGAGGAATACACTGATTTAGACTTTATGTCTGACACTGATAATAGAAGATCTACATCAGATTTTGTGTTCTTATATAATGGTAGCTTGACAAATTGAAAGAGTTTCAAGCAATCGATCATTATAGATTTAACTATGAAAGCAGAGTACACCACTGCATCAGAAGCTGCAAAGAAAGCCTTCTAGTACAAAAAATTTATTGTAGAACTAGGTGTTATAACATTAGATATCATCACATTGTACTGTGACAACAACGGCACCATAGCCCTAGCTAAGGAGCCTAGATCTTACTAGAAGTCCAAGCACATCGAACAGTGATTTTACATCATTCGCGATTATCTCGAGAAGAAATACATCAAGGTGCAGAGAGTAGACTCCACGAATAATGTGATAGACCCACTAACTAAGTCGCTTAGCCAGTAAAAGATTGAAATCCATCTTGAGAAGATAGAACTTAAATACATGGTAGATTGGCTTTAGTGCAAGTGAAAGATTGTTAGATGTATGCCCTAGAAGTCAATCTGACTGACACATTATATTTTTTTAAAATATAAATTTATACTTGATTTATTTATTTATTAATAAAATTAAATAATTTTCTATACTATTCTTGTGTTACGTGTCCTTGAATCATCCAAGCAATTAATAAAATGATGACATATATTCTCAAGAGTTGAGAATTTAAGACAAGTGTCATTGATGGTTAATTTCTAAAAATACTTCCAACTGATGGATCATCATAGGGATGGTGATTGATCCAATGAGGTTGGTGTACGGATCACTTCCTTTTGAATAGATGAGTTCTGAGTCTACAATGTGAGGATACGGAGCGAGAGTGTAAGTAATTGTTAGAGAACATCGGTATCGAGCGTAACCATATGAGAGTCACTTGGATATCTACTCACTCATCAGTAATTTTTTCAATACTATAGTTATGTAAATAGTTCTTTGACTTGTGGTGTCTTGATTATTTACAGTGAGATTGTTTTAGTTTGATGGCACATTCTCCTAATCTTTTAGTTATATGGATTCTTGTAGTGTATGTTGGCTATAGTAGATTCACTATAGGAATATGATGCATATTTAGATGGGATCTATCGATCTTAGTAGTTAAGAAGTCGTCCTATGTGATTTATGAAGCTGAGTTCTTAAGACCGTGGCCCAGGCAATATGATTAATGAAAAAGAATTTTCATGAGACATCACGACTTGAACTCAAGCTAATTAAATCTTATGCATGATCGATGATGGGGTTTGATGAGTTTTTCATAACCTCCATCTTATCAAGATTCATGATAGAAAAACTGAATCACACGTTAACTATAGCTAGAGATTCAGACTTTTTCATTTTACTAGATTACTACTACATGCTGCTAGGCATCACTGGTGGATTGTGAGATCCGTGAAAATTAATTGATAGTCAAAATTATTCCAATCCATTGAAAAAAGTTTCAATAATATCAATAATGAAGATCATGATATGTCTCACTATCAGATAGGAAAGAATGTATGAGATCACACACACAAAAAAGTTTTGACTTGATCGAATAATTGAATTATGAATTCGATTTACAAATGGATCCAATTATCAATTTGATTGATGATTGAAGTGAGTTGTAAAAGTTACATGAGAGGACTTACTAAAGGTTAGTCAGTTATGAAAGAATAAATTAGTAATTATTGCTAAATTAATCATTAATTTTTTGATTTGATCATTTCATTAAACATTAGGCTTGATATAAATTAAATTAGATTTAATTTGGTTCAAATTGGGTCTAGTCCGAATCAAATGAGGATTTGATTAAACTTAATTGAATTTGGTTTTGAACAAAAGAAGATTAGGGTTAGGAGTTGAGATCCTAGTTGAACTGGGACTCTCTCTCATCCCACATGCCAAAGAAGGCACATCCAAGGGTTGGGACACATGTCTCAGAGAGTTTTTCTTCTCTCTCTTATTTGTTTATCCTTATCTATTTCTTAATATTTGAATTGGATTCAAAACTTCAAATCTAGATAAGGATGGGGTGTGGGGTTATAAATAAGAGGCAGATTCAAGCATGAAGCAATTGATTTTCATCACCCTTTCTCTCCTCATCTTGCCACCCAAAAGAAGAGCTTCTCCTTTCTGGTTGCTATGCAAAGGAAAAGCCATCTTCCTCTCTTCTTTCTTCCTCTCCATAAGGTTCTTCTTCTTTCTTATTTCTTAAGAAAAAAAGAAGAAGAAGTCAGATTCAGTTTGAAGAGAGAAAAATCTGTAAGAAAGCTAACATTTTGGTGATCTTCGAAGTTTTCTTATCAAGATCAACCTTATGTGCATATCTGTAAGGGTCGGATGCATGTGCGGCTATAAAAAATCTTAAAAGATATTCACGATTTTCAGATCGCAGTGAAAATCTGCTCGTGCAAAGATAAATTTCAGATTTTTAATCGATTAGATTTTGATCTTGTATATGTAATAATTTTTGGATATGAGATATGATCTCTATGCATACTAGATTAGATTAGATCTAATTAAATTTAAAGAATTTAGATCTAAATTTTTTCTTTTCACTGCATAAAAATTTTAAATTTCTGCATGCATGTGTGTCGCCATATCATGGCGATTTTCTTCAAGAAGAAGAAGAGAATTTTTGAAAGTAAGACTTAAGTCTCTTTTTTTATTTTTATTTTTTATTATTGATTAAAAATGAGATATATATCCTCTATTTACAATAGTGAGGTCTATCCTTATATAAATTGGATAAGATTCCTTCTCCTAGCTTCTAGATAAACTTTTGCTCTTGGACACATCATGTCGGATCAACTTTTTCGTTCTAGTGGGACTCTTTTACCTAAAATAGACGTGTCTGGATATCGACTGTTGTATCAACTCTGTCATTTCAGATTCTTTTTGGATTGAAAGCTATACTTAATTAAAATCTTACTCAAAAAAAAAAATTGGGTTGATCAGTCTGTTTCAGATCATAGATGAAGGAATTTGGCAAATTGCTTGAAGGATCACCCCCTTAATAGGGCATGTCATGTTGCAGATTTTGAAAAACTATTCAATTTTTTTTAAAAAAAAAAAGATCATTGAAATCGAATGTCGAATGATCAAGTTATGGCCTCCTAAAATTTAGCTTGCAAATTGGCTTTTTGATATGATGGATTTTGCTCCTTGACTCTTTCCAAACCTATCTGTAATGGTCAAAGTAATACACATCGAGTTTGATGATCCTTCTGGATCAAATCAAGCTTAGAGTTCCTCTAGACTAATTGAACAACCTAACCTACATGCGTCACAGGAATAGTAAGAACTTGATTCACAATATTTTAGAGAAAAGCTGAGCCAAACTTTTAAGATTTTATTCTCAAGAATTAGTGAGTAAATCAAAAACTTTTAGATCCATAGTTTGTTGCTCAACATTTAGATATGCAGTCCAAGCATTCAAAGGCAACTTATTCATCAAAGATTATCATAAACATTAATAGACATGCCAAAATCCACCAACCATTAAAGTTGAAATTGCACTTGAAGGCCTACACCACGAATCTTTCTCCAAATACTAGAATAATAATGTGGCTTATAGTAATTGACCCAAGAACTGAAGAAATGGTATTTAATCTTAAGTAATCAAGTCCATAAAAATTTAGGTTCTAATAATGATTGAGTTGTTATTTTACATAAACATTGATGCTTCCTATCGAACAAAGAACTAAATCCCAAGTCTCCTAGCACTTTAGGTACACACACCTAAGCCCATGTTATATGATATAATCCTCAATGACTAGAAGGATGACCCCACAAGATAGTGCTCAATTCTTTCTCCAGCTAATTTAGAATAAAACTAGGAAGATGAATAGCGAATAAAGCATATAAAGAAAGAGATAGGAGCACAGATTGTATCAAAGTAGCCTAAGCAATAAATGATAAAGTATGCCATTTCAAAGTCTCAATTCGCTATGTAGCTTTAGTAATCAGTGGTTGAAAGGCATTCCTACCTAGAACATTCCCTGATATCGGCACATCAAGGTATTGCCAAGGCATTTGTTGGTTAGATATTTGAAAAAATTATAAGAATAGAAGATTTAATGCTAGCTGGAGTAGATGGACTAAAAAAAATTAATATGCAATTTTGCATAGTTAACCATCTATCCCGAATGAGTACAATAAACATCAATAATTATAGATAAACAAACTACATCTTGAATTGTGGCATGAGCAATGAGTAGATAGTCATCAGCATAAAAAGTATAGGAGATAGATGGGCCATATCATAGATCATAAACTTCCAGTAAATGACTATTAATCACAATCCATAAAAATTGAAAAAAAAATTAAGAACATGAAATAAATAGATAGGATGGAAGAGGACAACCAAATCCACGACTAAAAGAGCTAAAAAACCAAGAGAAAGGCGAAACATGAAAAAGTAAGACCAATGAAGGATTAACAATATAAGCCCAAATCTATTGAATAAATTTAGCATGAAAATCATACTAGATAAGGACCTAGAACAACCTTGCACCCTATCATACGTTTCTTCCATATCAAGTTTTAACATCATTAGGCTTTTAGATCGTGAGAACCGATAAAGAGAATGCACAAGTTTTTGAGCTAGAAGGCCAAGAATAGTAATGTGTCTACCTAAAACAAAAGCGTCTTGTTCTTTAGGAATAAAAGTTGGTAAAAGTACCTGAAAATGATTAACTAGAATTTTAGCCATAAGTTTATACATAGTATTACATAGAATAATTGGATGATAATCATTTGGGGAATATGGATTAGATCTTTTAGATAAAAAGATAATATAATGTTAGATGTATGTCCTAGAAGCCAGATTGGTTAACATATGTACACACTCTAGGAACATAATGTTATAATTGTAATTTTGAAATGAATAAAATCTGGGTTATTTTTCATTTATATTGTGTTTAAATTGTGTCCATGAATCGTCCATTAAGTTAATGAGTATAATGACACATAATCTTATGAGTTAAAAATTTAAAATATGTGTAATTATTAATTAACTCATAAATAACTTCCGATCATAGGATTATCACAGGAACGGCGTTTGATCCAGACAAATCAGTACATGGATCGCTTTCCTTCATGGATAGATGAGTCTTGAGTCAACAATGTGAGGATATTGGACTGAGAGTGGAGGTGCTTGATAGAGATTAAGAGTACTGAGCGTGACCAATATGAGAAGTCACTAGGATGGTTGCCCACTTATCGATGACTTGCTCAAAGTTGTAGTGCTGTAAATAGTTCTTTGATGTGTGGTGCCTCGATTGTTCATAGTGAGATTGCTGTAGTTTGACTACATCATAACTCAATCTTTTAGCCATTCAAAGCTTTGAGGTGTATGTTGGCTGTAGTAGGTTCATTGTAAGAATAGGATGTGCATCAAAATAAGATCTGTCGATCTTAATAGATAGAAAAAGATCTTACACAGTTCATGAGACTGAGTCTTAAAATTTATAATCATGGTAGGTGAATAATGGAAAAGAATTTTCATCAGATTTCACATACACTTGAGTCAATTAAATTGGACATATGATGGACAAATGGGTTTAACGAGTTATCCTTGATCTGCATCTTGTCAGGACTCACGATAGAAGAATCAAACTATACGATAACTGCACCTAGAGGTTCATCATTCAATTCTATTATGTCACTATCATTTACTGCTAGATATCACTAGTGGATCATGAGACTAATTAAGAATCATTTTGATGATCAATAATTCTTAATTGGCTGAATTAGAAAGAGTTTCGATCCTTCGAAAAGAGTTTCGATAATGTTGCTGATAGAGATCACAATATATCTCACTATCAGATAATATTAGACCTATAGAGTCACATAAATAAGGGTTTTGATCTAAGATTACATAATTGGCTAATTATAGTTTGATTAGGTTAGAATTAATTAAGTCCAAGCTTTGAGTTTAAGGAAGTGACACATGGTTAAACCCATTCTCTCCTACTTGATTTGGGTTTCCTATTAGATAGGGCTTAACCAAATTAGAGCAAGCTCGTTTGGACACCAAAAGTTGGAGTCTTAGAAGTCATCCATATAAGAATTAAAGGACTATTGGTGCCCCACATTTTTCTTCATGAAACATCGAGAAAGAAAAGATGGGACGCTCCTAATGGATAAGATCAAAAGGGGCGCCACTTGTGGATAAGGAAGAGAGCTTCATCCTAATTAGATTTGAATAGTTCAAATTTAATTTGAGATGATAAGGATAAGAATGAGGTGATTTTATATGAATTCAAATTTGGATTTGAATTCGGATTCAAATTTGAAGTGTTTGAATTCGAATCTGGAAGGATTAAGTTGGGTGACAACTACCTTATCTATGTCCATGCCTATCTGAGTTTTCTCAATGATTTTGTGTGACAAAATGAGAAAAAATTTATGGTGGGTGGTGTCTTAGCAGCGTCCTTCTACTTTAAGGCATTTGATCTGATCAAATCTCTATAAAAGGGTCCCTATCAAATGGTTTGATAATTTTTCTTATTAGAAGAAAAATCCCAAAGCCCTCCTCTGATATCCACACCTCATCTCCCACTTCTCTCTAATCTCTCATCATCTCCCACATCCAAAGGTGTTGCATGGACCATCTGATGGTATCGAGGTGTTGAGTTCCATCCGATAAATGTGAGGAACAAGAAGGCTGCGATCAAATCTTGATCGAAACCCTGTCGGAGATCTGATTGAAGGCTGATCAAGGAGCTTGCAGATTTATCTAGGAGTAGATGAATTAAAGATGGAGATGGCATCTTAGTCTGATCTTGAATGGATACCTATAGAGATCGGATACGTGTGCGACTCAACAGCGAACCTCAAAAATCCATAGGTCATCGGACTGCAGAGTTCATCTACCCGTGCAAGGTGATGATGCGATCATTGATTGATCTCATTTAAAATTATTTTAAATTTTTAATTTTCTTAATCTAGATGCATGATCGATCTGGTGACAATTAAGATTAGATCTCAATCTGATCGCACGTCAAATTTTTAAAAAAAAAATTAAAGTCCACTGCATCTTGTTCTGATCGATCGGGTACGTGATCAATCCTTCAACTGGTAGCAGAGCCAGGTTATTAGGATCATGCATCTCAAATTAGGATCTGATCTAAATCAAATTAGATCTAAAGTAAGTATTTAGATCTGAATTAAAATAAATTAGATCTAATTTATATATGAATCTAAAATTAGATTAAATCTAGATTTCAGCTTTTCGATATGATATCATGTTTTAAATTAGATCTGAATTTCATGCTCTTATTAGGACTGATTTTTATGTTTAATCTGAAAGCTATAATTAGATCTGAAACTTAAGATTAAAAGATTAAAAATCAATAATCTAATTAAGTACACAAAATTTAACATAATTGTTATATTGCATGAGATGCATAGTTCAGCTTTTTGATATGATCAGCATGTTTTAAATTAGATCTGATTTTCATGGTTTAATTAGGATTGATTTTTATGTTTAATCTGAAAGCTATGATTAGATCCAAAACTTAAGATTAAAAGATTAAAAATCAATAACCTGATTAAGTGCATAAAATTTAATATAATTGTTATGTTGCATGAGATGCAAAATCTAGTTTAATATCTTAGTAGCCTAGTACTCGAAAAGGGTACATCACCAGGCTACCCAGTCATAAGAGAAAATAGGGATTAAAGTTCTTTTTTTGTCCAATCGATGGGTTCTTTTATCATGTGTAGGGGTGCCACTATGATGCCTCATGAAGAAGAACAGCAAAAAAAAGAAAACTTATATTTCCGCAAAATCCTAGATTCAAAAATTCTAGGATCTTTTATATGTGATACAAATTTAAATTGTTTAGATCTAAAATTATTTCAATATCTAAACTAAATTCATATTCATAATACACTTAATTGAGAATTAAGATATGAAATTAAGAGATCCAAAAATAAAGAATTCAAGATCAATTTTATTACATAAAACATAGGGTTATCGGTGTGGGCAGCTCAATTAGGTCTAGTTTTGAGCAGTTGATCAAATCAAATCAAAAGTTGATTAGAATTGGGTTAAGTGTGCTCATGATCAATCCAATAGTTATAGTTTGGTCAGATCGATTAACAGCCATATGTTATCGATCAAATAAAGACCTAATTTGGCTCAATGGTTTAAGCTCGAGTCTAGACTGACCTATTCGATTCTAATGAACAAATTGATATCTAAAGCAAGTCTCAATCGTGATTTTTAATTGGGATCATGCTTACCTGATCATGAACAAATGGTGTCTAAGGCAAGCATCTGCAACCCTCCCAATGATCGTACTTCCTGACCAACTTAATCAATTTAGTTTTGAATTAGGTTACTTAATGATTCGAGCCAGCCCACACCACTAGGTTAGTCATAATCATTATGACTAATTAAGGATGAGACCTAAATTAAAAACCTCCTCAATGATATTAAGTCGAGAGATCTTCCACCATTATAGAGTATCGTACTTTTTCGATGTTGACTGTTCTCGACTGGATATAATGATTCAGTTGCATCAAGAGAGAAGCAACCACTCTATTTATAGCAGATGGAGATGGGGTTGGTTCCAAGATCTGTCAGGTGATGGTCCAATAATGGCTTCACTCATGCTCAATGGTGGGTTGACTTAACTAAGAAATAAGTTCAAGATCTATTAGATGAAATCTCAGGACTTAGAGATTAAGTCTGCTGCAATTTGTTTGAAAAATATTGGACAAGAGTTATCCACCTATTGGTTGACACATTCATCAAGATCTATCAGGTGAGGTGGTATGCCAATTGATGGGACTGTATTACCCACTAGGCATCTTAATTCATGAAGGGTTTTCCACTTCCTAATTCGAGAAGTGTTAGGATCTGAAGAAATTATGAAAGTTAAGTTTATTTTTAAAATAAATTTTTTAAAACAAACTAAAATCAATGAAAAAAATCTAACTAAAAATTTTTTCTCTCTGTAGGAATTTTTTTGTTTCTAATTATCTAGCCTGCATCTTAAAAATCAACCAATTGTTAGGTTCCAACTATAAGAATTGGCTAATGGACTTAGAGGTATTTTGAGTTCCAAAAAGTTAGGTTGTATCTTAGACTAAAAATATCGATTGAGATCTTGAAGAATTCAAGGGACACACCTTTAGAAAGTATGTCGGACTTGCTCATGATTGAGACTAACCTCATAATTTTTTCTACTACCAGTTGGGTAATAGACTCTTATTCTAGTGTACACTTGTGTACTTCAATACAATATCTTAAAGAATGTAGAAGGTTAAAGCTAGGAGAGATGACCCTATGAGTAGGCAATGGAGCAAGGGTTACTGTTGTTGCCATAGAGATTTTTCCTCTTTGATTACCATCTGATTTCTGTCTAGAATTGAGAGACTGTTGCTGTGTACCTAATGCAAGCAGAAATTTAATTTCTATTTCATACTTAGCACAGAACAATTATGAAGTTAGTTTCAATAAGGACCATTGTACTATTTATTTTGAAAATAAAATGATTGCATGTGGTCACTTAATCAACAGTCTTTATCATTTACATATTGATGTAGATGAGTCAATTAATTTATTCGAGCAAAAAGTGAGTGCCATTGGATCTAAGAGATCCAGACATAAGGTTGACCTAAAGTACATGTGGCACCTTAGGCTAGGTCATATCGGAGAAGAAAGGATTGACAGACTGATGAAAGATAGTCTTTTAGACTCATTCTTGGTTGAGTCGATTTCAGTCTGTGTGTCCTACCTTCAGAAAAAAATAACCAAGCTATCCTTTGTAGGATATGGAGAAAGGACCACTGAAGTGCTAGCTTTGGTACATAGTGATGTGTGCGACCCATTTAATATGTCAGTCAGAGGAGATTTTCTCTACTTCATCACCTTTACTAATGATTTTTCACAGTACGGGTATATGTTTCTTATGAGATACAAATCTAAAGCTTTTGAAAGATTCGAAGAATTCAGATCTAAGGTAGAGAAGTAAACTAAAAAATTACTTAAGATACTTTGATCAGATCGAGGAGGAGAATACCTGAGTGAAAAAATTTTTAATTATCTCAAAAAAAATAGTAAGTCTCTTAATAGACTCCACCTAAAATATCTCAGCTCAATAAAATTTTAGAACGGAGAAATCAGATACTATTGCATATGGTTCGATCAATGATGAACTTCACCGATCTCTCTTTATTTTTTTGGAGACACATCCTAATGACTATCAATTACTTAATTAATAGGGTTTCCTCTAAATCCATTCTTACCACACTATATGAGATGTGGCATGGTAAGAAGCTAAATTTTGGTTATCTCAAAACTTGAGGATATCCGACCTATGTCAAACAACAACAGGCGGACAAGTTAGATGCTAGATCTATGAGAGCTTATTTTGTAGGGTACCCAAAAGAGTCTTTGGGATACTATTGTTACCTTCTGGAGGATCACAATGTGATTGTCAGCTGGCATGCCAAATTTTTGAAAAAAAAAATTATCCAAGATAAAAGTAGTGGGAGGAATATTCAGCTTGAAGAAAGTGTCTCTGAAGAGCAGCAAGTCATAGAACTTAAGGAACCCGTTCCACCTCATAGATCCAGTAGGATCACACATTCTCCTGAAAGATGCATGGGTATACTAGAAGAGGATATTGAGAAAATATTCCTCATGGGTGATATGAACCATGTTGATATCTTAAAATCTATGATGAGGCGATGTCAGACATCAACTCTGAGAAATAGTTAGAAGCAATGAAGTCAGAGATTGACTCAATGCACACCAATCAGATCTGGATCTTAATAGATCCACTAGAAGAAATAGTTTCTATTAGGTACAAATGGATCTTTAAGAGAAAAATTGGTTCAAATAGAAAGGTGGAGACCTTTAAAGCTGACTTGTGGCTAAAGGTTATAGTCAGCGCGAAAGCATTGACTATCAAGATACCTTTTCGTCAGTAACCGTGCTGAAGTCCATTCGGACACTGCTTACCGTTACAGTAGCTCATGATTATAAAATTTAGTAGATGGATGTGAAAATAATTTTTCTGAATGGATATCCTGAGGAAGATATCTATATGAAACTGTCTTTGAGTTTCATGTCCAGTGATGGAGATCACAAGATCTGCAAGCTGTAAAGATCCACTTATGGACTAAAGCAAGTATCTCAGAGTTGGAATACTTGATTCAATGATGTGATCAAAAGATTTGATTTCATCAAGAACGAGAAGAAATCGTATGTGTTCAAGAAGGTCCGTAGGAGGACTATCACATTCTTCATATTATACATAGATGACATCCTCCTAATTAGAAATGATATTCTCATGATAACTTTCGTGAAACTTTGGTGGTCCAAAAAGTTCTCTATGAAAGATCTTGGAGAAGCATCCTATATTCTAATAATAAATATCTATAGAGATAGATTTAAAAGGATGCTTGATCTTTCACAGTAATTGTACATAGAGAAAGTGCTGAAGTAGTTCAGCATGGAGAATTTCATGAGGGGTTTGTTACTCTTCAGGCATAGAATTTATCTCTCCAAGAAGATGTATCCTAGCACACCTGAGGAGATTCAACGTATGAGCAAGATCCCTTATATTTCTACTATAGAGAGCCTCATGTATGCTATATTATGTACTCGACCTAATATTGCTCTTACTATAAGTGTCATAAGCAGATATCAGTTGCATCCAGGTGAGGAGACTGGATTGTTGTGAAGAATATTCTTAAGTACTTGAGAAGGACTAAGGATCTCTTCTTGATATTTGGAGGATGAGATTTACGGGTACAGGGATACAAAAACTCAGACTTTATGTCTGATATTGATGATAAAAAGTCTACATCAGTTTTATATTCCTGTGTAATGGTAGTGCGATTAGCTGGAAGAGTTCTAAGCAACTGATTATTACAGATTCCACTATGGAGGTAGAATACATCGCCGCATCGGAGGTTGCTAAGGAAAGATTCTGGTTCAAAAAATTCATTGCGGAGCTGAATGTAATACCATCAGATGCAGTTTCACTATTCTGCGACAACAATGGTGTCATAGTATTTGCTAAGGAATCAAGATCTCATCAGAAGTCCAAACACATGGAGCGATGATTTCATCTGATTCATAAATACCTCGAGAAAAAATTCTCGAAGTGCAGAGAGTCGACTCCATAGAGAATATGGCTGACCTACTGACCAAGCCACTGAGCCAACAGAAGACTGAAGCTTATCTTGAGAAGATGGAGCTTAGGTTCATGGCCAATTGACTTTAAGTCAAGTGAGAGTTTGTTAGATGTATACCCTAGAAGTCAGATTAGCTGGCACATATACATACTCTAGGGATATAATTTTATAATCATAATTTTGAAATAAATAAAATTTGAGTTATTTTTCATTCATGTTGTGTTTAAATTGTGTCCATGAATTGTCTATTGAGTTAATGGATATAATGATACATATTTTCAAGAGTTAAGAATTTGAGACATATGTAATTATTAGTTAACTCATAAATTGCTCCCAATCATAGGATCATCACAGGGATGATATTTGATTCGGATAGATCTGTGCACGGATCGCTTCCCTTTGTGAGTAGACAAGTCTTGAGTCGACAGTGTTGGGACACTGGAGTGAGAGTATAGATACTTGATAGAGATCAAAGATACTGAGCATGATCAATACGAGAAGTCACTAGGATAGCTGTCCACTCGTCGGTAACTTGCTCAAAGTTGTAATGGTGTAAATAGTTTTTTAACCTGCAGTGCCTCGGCTATTCACAGTGGGGTTGTTGTAGTTTGACTGCACCATAACTCGATTTTCAAGCTATTCCAAGTCTTGAGGTGTATGTTGGCTACAGTAGATCTATTGTAGGAATAGGGTGTGCATCAAAATAAGATCTGTCGATCCTGATAGATAGGGAGAGGTCCTGTGCAATTCATGAAACTGAATCTTAAAATCCATGATCATGATAGGTGAATGATAGAAAGGAGTCTTTATAAAGTTTCATATAGACTCGAATCGATTGAATCTAATATATGACGAACGAACGGATTTGACAAGTTATCCTTAACCTGCATTTTGTCCGGACTCACGACAGAAGAACCGAACTATACGATAACCGTACCTAGAGATTCATCATTCAGCTCTACTGAGTTGCCACCATATACTGCTAGGTATCACTGGTGGATCGTGAGACTAATTAAGAATTATTTTGATGATCAATGATTCTTACTTAGCTGAATTAGAAAGAGTTTCGATCCTTCAAAAAAAATTTCGATGATGTTGCTGATAGAGATCACAATACATCTCATTATCAGAAAGAATTAAACCTATGGAGTCACAGACAAATAAAGGTTTTAGTCTAGGATTGCATAATTGGGCTAAGTATAGTCTGATTGGATTAGGATTAATTAAGTCCTAGCTTTGAGTTTAAAAAAGCCATGCTAGTACATGGTTAAACACATTCTCCTACTTAATTTGGATTTCCCATTGGATAGGGCTTAACTAAATTAGAGCAAGCTCATTTGGACATCAAGAGCTGGAGTCCTAGAAGCCACCCATATAAGAATTAAAGGATGGAGGCACCAATAGTTGGTGCCCCATATTATTGGAACCCCACATGTTTCTTCATGAAACATCGAGAGAGAAAAGATGGGACGCTCCTAATGGATAAGATCACAAGAGGCGCCACTTGTGGATAAAGAAGAGAGCTTTATCCTAATTTGAATTTAAAGAGTTAAATTTTAATTTGAGATGATAAGAATAAGAATGAAGTGATTTTATCTGAATTCAAATTTGGATTTGAATTCAGATTCGAATTTGAAGTATTTGAATTCGAATATGAGAAGATTGAGTTGGACGACAACTACCTTATCTATGTCCATGCCTATCTGAGTTTTCTTGATGATTTTGTGTGACAAAATGAGAAAAAATTCATAATGGGTGGTGCCTTAGTAGAGTCCTTCTGCAGGCATTTGATCTAATCAAATATCTACAAAAGGGTTCCTATCAAATGATTTGACAATTTTTCTTATTAGAAGAAAAATCTCAGAGCCCTCCTCTAATATCCATGCCTCATCTCTCTCTTCTCTCTGATCTCTCATCATCTCCTACATCCAAAGGTATTGGACAGACCATCTGGTGGTATCGAGGTATCGAGTTCCATCCAATATATGCGAAGGAACAAGAAGACTGCGATCAGGCCTTGATCGAAACCCTATCGGAGATCTGATTGAAGGCTGATTCAGGAGCTTGCAGATTCATCTAGGAGTAGATGAATCGAAGATAGAGAGAGCATCCTAGTCTAAATTCAAGTAGATATCTGTAGAGATCGGATACATATGTGGCTCCACAGTGAATCTCGAAAATCCATAGATCATCGAACTGCGGAGTTCATCTACCTGCGCAAAGTGATGATGCGATCATCAATTATCTCATTTAAAATTATTTTAAATTTTTGATTTTCTTAATCTAGATGCATAATCGATCTGGTTATAATTGAGATTGGATCTCAATCTAATCATACGTCGGATTGAAAAAAAAAAAACTTGAAGTCCGCTACATCCTGTTCAGATCGATCGAACGTGCAGTCAATCCTTCATTTAAGTATTTTTCCAACTTTGTGGTAAGAAACTATGCTGGAAAAAAATTGAATCACTAAAATAACTTCATGATTAAAAAGGGATAAAAAATAATGCAAGTAAAAAATAGGAAAACCAACAAGTCCTGAAGCTTTATCGGCATGTAAACTCCGTAATCCTTCAAAACACTTAGAATTAGATTTTCATTTTGAGGAACAGTAACTTTTGGATGTAACAAAGGACAATCTAAAGAACTAATATGCTCATTTGCATACCAACATTGTTTAAAATGATCCATAAACACATCTTTCACAGCATGTAACTCAAAAAGATGCTCCCTAGAAGGATTATGAATAATGGTAATCATATTTTTTTCATCTATGAAGGATAGTTGAATGATGGAAAAACCTAATATTTGCATCACTCTCATGTAATCAAAGAGTCCGTGATTTTTGTCTCCATAGAATCTTTTGGCATGATAAAATATTATGATAGTCAACAACAAGGGACAACAAGGAGTGATGTTGATGGATTGGCAACCCCCCATCTTGAGCCTCTTGAAGTTGTAAAGCATAAATTTGATCATATAAATGATTCCCTCTAGTAAAGAAATTCTCTGTCCTACATTTCCATCAACGAATGGATCGACATAGATTATTAAGGAGTCATGTTAACTTTATCCCAAGAGAATGATGACCAGCACAATACCAAGCTGTCCGAATAACTCTCTGTAAAATGTCATAGGGCAACTAAAATTTTTCAAATCTATACGGATGTAGACCTTTATGTGTCTGATTAGAATTAGAAATGAGTGAAGGATAATGATCGGATGCAAATCTAATGAGATCTGAAATAATAGATTCAGGATAGACATCCAACCAATCACCAATTATAAATGCATGATCTATCTATTCCTAAAACCTGGCAAGATCTAACTGATTATTACACCATGCATACCGTGGCCCCTAAAACCCTAGATCAATTAGCCTAGCAATGTGAAGGAAAGGCCTAAATGCTTGAATATCATGATTAACCTTACCTTCTTTTCTTAATCATCAACATGCAGTATGCAATTAAAATACCCAACCAAAAGCAAAGGGACCCTAAGGTCCCCAATATCCTGCACTTGAGACCAAAGCTGATGATGTTCAAAAATAGAAGTACTAGCACACACAACACCCAAGATCTAGATTGGCTCATTTGATAGAAAAATAACCCCAAAAGCAACTTGCCTATTAGTATAAATAAAATTAATAGAACCCAAATTGTTAAGCTGAGCAATAATAATGTCTCATAAAAGACCTAAGGTAGGAATGAAATGAGTCATCCATCTAGGCCCTAAAAATCTCTGGATCTTAGGTAAGGCACAATGATCTAAATGAGTTTCCAACAAATAAACTATATCAGGAGTATGATCTCTCATCAAGATTTTAGCATAAGTTGCAAAAGGAAGTTTAGCAACCTCCTAATAGCTCTACAATAACATCCTCATGATAAAATCTTATGAATGTCAGACAACTCTATCATTTTGGTTTTTGATGTGTCTTAAGTTTACCGCAAGTGCACAGTGTGTAATGTAGCACATCCGACGAGTACGGATCGATCCCATGAGAAATTAAATTTTAAATAGTATGCAAATACTTGCTCAGATGAGCTTTAAAGAAAAAGATGAGAGATTGTTTGTTGAATTACAAACCAAAGTAGTAAATTAATCAAATGTAAAGATAAATTATCTAAAAGATCTAGGACTTTTAAATCCACTAGACCAATGAATTAGAGAGCCTTCCTATAGTTTCTCTTATAATATCCCTTGATTAAGGTATAAAACATGAACAAGCATGGATCATGAAGAGATTTAACTCAACTATGATCCATTAAGTATTTTGCTTTCATTCTAATTAAAAGACTCTTCTTTTTTTCACTTCTTTTGTGTTACCCAAATATGGATCATGAAGGGATTCTGACTCAACTATAACTCATCAAAGTTTTTACAAAGAAAGAGAAAAAAGAATTTAGAAATTTGTGAGTCTTCTATCAATCATCTCCTCCTGCACCGAATCAAGCATGGCCTATGAAGGGATTCTAACCCAACGATAGCCGATCAAGTCTCTTGATAAGAGAGATAAAGGAAGAAAGACTCTAAAAATTAAAAGCTCGAAAAGAGAGATTCAAAAAAGAAGACTTTTATTCATGGTCTAGTTTCATCGCAAACTCTAGAGGGATTACTTAGCCAGACATAATTGATTTAAAGTCTTAAAAAAATAAAATAAAATCTTATTTTATTTGCTAGAATTTAACTTGTGAAAATTAAAAATTATAAAATTAAAAGGTATAAAAATTTAAACTACTCTATTATATAAATTAAATGGAATAAAAAAAATTAATTTATTGCTGAATAAAAATTTTGATATAAAAATTTTTTAACTTGTAAGCCATTAACAAGGCTTAGAGTTAGAATAAAAAAATAAAAAAAATCTCTTACAAAACCTGACTTTTCTTCCTCTCCTGGCTTGGGACCAATCTCCCTCTGGCTAACTCTCCTTCTCTTGTATTGGAAGGATGGAAGAAAGTGAGAATAAGATAGTAAAAAAGATTTAAAATGTGGGTATGCCTGTCCATCATACAAATTTTCAATAAAAATTGTGGTATGGAGAGAGATATCTCCAAGAGTGGAGGTATTATGTTTTATTTATAGGTGTAGGCAGAGAAAAAATTTTTATTTTTTTTGGATGTGGAACTAATAAAAAGAATAAAAGCTAGAGAATGAACGAATCAGATTGAAAGATCAAGAGAAGATAAAGCAAAAAATTGAGGCTCTAAAATAATTTTTAATATATATATATATATATATATATATATATATATATAATATATATATATATATATATATATATATATATATTCCGCATTCAGGCTCTTTCCGCGTGAAGTTCTTCTCCTGTGCTCGGGCCTGCATCCAAATCAGCTTGCCAAGCCAAGCGCACGCACCCGCACAGCGCGTGAACCCATGCGCCCAGCCACCGCGATGACCCTTCTTTCCTTTGCATTCACGCAAAAACTGGCGTACAAGCCCAGCCATATGCCGCACTTCCCTTGTTTTGAGACCCAGCCAGCTTCCAGCTCCCTTCCACGTGAGCCATTGATTGTGCACCACTGTGAGCCGCATAAAGACCAAATGGTTCATGATGGACCAACAGTTAATAGGTTGATCCAGTAAATTTTTAATTTTAATTTTAAATTTATTTTAACTTTATTTTTTTTTCATTTAATCCTTTTAAGCCTGTAGATCAGGCTTTTCATATTGGTGTACCTCTTATCTGCAAAACATACGAAAAAGCATCAATTTTAAAAGAATAAAGATAATTTGATTCATAAATTAATATTTTTATGAGCAAATTTATACATTTTTCACACCCCCAACTTATCTATTGCTAGTCCCTTAGCAATGTAATATATATATATAATTATTTTTTATTTTTTTAATATTTTATTAAGATTTTTCTTTGCAAAAATAGATATAGGATTGAAAGTCAAAGAGTTTAGAAGTATCACTAACTAAATATAGAGTTTTAGAAGTAAATTTCATAATTAGTATAATTAAAAATTTTCTTAGAATATATCGAAAGATCTACAGCATTTGTATTTGTGATGACAATTTAGCATTTGAGTGCTTGCTTATAAAGGATAAATATATCTTCTCTTATCATCTTATTTTTGTTAATTTTTTATATATTTTTAAATAAAGTTCAGGAACTAAGGTAGCTTTCACACTGCCTTCTTTTTTTTCTTTCTCTCTTTTTTTATTTTTTTTTTATTTTAGTGCTAAGCATCATGATCTTTTCTTCACCGTTTGATGCGAACCTCCACACTTAGGTACAAAGATCCGATTACTAAGCTTAGGACAATCCACATATACTCTGTATTTTGCACTTTTATTTTAGGCAGATAGCTCTTTTCTCAATTTCAAATTTTTGATTGGAGTCTATATCGATCATCAATTTTAAGTGATAATTGAATCTTCAGTTGCCTCACAATCAGCACCTATTTTGTTTTGTCAGTGTGCATGTGCAATTAGAAGTGCTAATAGTCTTTAGGTGATCTAAGTAAGCTGCTAAAAGTCTGTCTAACTAATCTACTTTTTAACTCACTACAGTCATTAGCAAATACTCTCTAACTCTTATTATTTTTTTTCTAATCTATTTTGCTCAAGATTTTCTTTCTTGGCACATGTTTTATTCAAAAATTTTTTCTAAAAATTTTTTAAAAAAATTTAAAGATATATTTTTCAAAATTTTTGAAAAAAATATTTTTAAAAAATTTTTCTTATCCTCCCAACTTAAATATCATTATCTCTAATAAAGAAAGAAAAAAAATGTAATGCAAGAAAGAAAAAGAAAGATGTCACCTGGTGAATATGTATCCTTTGTGGAAGGTGATCTAGTGCGATGTTGGCTTGAAAATTCAAAACCTAAAGATGGGTATCCCTATTTATCCAATAGAAAAGATATTAGTTTAAAGAAATTAGGTTGCCTTCCAGAAGGACTAAGTTTAATGTCTTCAGCCAGACAAAATATTACAAGTAAATTAATCGGCATAAGTTGGTTCATAGAGAACCATAGCTTCGTAAAAAGATTCTTTGGGTAGTTCCAAGAATGATTTTAATCTTTGACCATTAACTTTAAATACAGCATCATTATTTGGATTTTCAATTTCTACAGCTCCATGTGGGAAGATTTTTTTAACTAAGAATGGTCCTGTCCATCTAGATCTAAACTTTCCTAAAAATATGTACAATCTAAAATTGTATAAAAGAACTTTTTATCCCAAAGTAAAAGATTTTCTCATAATTGTCTGATCATGAAATACTTTAGTTTGTTCCTTGTACACCCGAGAATTCTCGTAAGCTTCATTTTTAAGTTCTTCTAATTCATTAATTTGAAGCTTTCTGTAGTTTCCAGCTACATCCAAGTCTATATTTAAATTTTTAACGGCCCATATAGCTTTGTGCTCTAGCTCAACAGGCAAGTGGCAAGATTTTTCAAACACAATCCTATAGGGAGATATTCCTAAGTTGTTCTTGAAGGCAGTTCAATATGCCCATAGTGCATCAACTAATTTCAAAGACCAGTCCTTTCTATTGGCATTAACAGTTTTCTTAGAGATTTGTTTGATCTGTCTGTTGGACACTTCTACTTGCCCACTAGTTTGAGGATGACAAGGTGTAGCCAACTTGTGAGTGACATTATATTTTTTCATTAATGTGGTAAAAGATCGGTTGCAAAAGTGTGTCCCCCGATCACCAATGATTGCTCTAAGAGTGCCGAAACAGGAGAAAATATTTTTTTAAAAAAAATTATAACCACTTTACTATCAGTAGATCTACAGAGAATCGCTTCTACCCACTTTGAGATATAGTCGACAGCTACTAAAATATATTTATTTTCAAATGAGTTTGAAAATAGACCTATAAAATTGATCCCCACACATCAAAAATTTCAACCACTAAGATTGGATTGAGAGGCATCATGTTTCTCTGGTGATCCGCCTCATTTGTTGATATCAAGCACAACTTCTACAGTACTCGTATGCATCTTTAAATAAATTAGGCCAATAAAATCTACATTGGAGAACTTTGGCAGCTATTTTATTGGATGCAAAGTGACCACCACATGTTTGGTCATGACAGAAAGATAAAATACTTCTAACCTCATTGTTTGGGACACACCTTCTAATGATTTGGTCAGGACATTGCTTAAAAAGCTATGGATCATCCCAAATGAAATACTTCACTCGGACAAAGAATTTGTGTCTGTCTTGAGTGATCCAATGAGAAGGGACTTTACCATTGGTGAAGTAGTTGATAATATCGGCATACTATGATTCAGTGGACACGGACATGAGCTATTCATCAGAAAAGAATTCATTGATGGATGGTTCACTAGATGGTGCGACTATGATTCAGGATAAGTGATCAGCTGCTGCATTCTCTTCCTTTTTTATCCCTGATTTTTAAATCAAATTCTTGGAGTAAGATCCATCGTATTAAGCATGCCTTGACGTCTTTCTTTGCTAGGAGATGTCTAATAGCTGAGTGGTCAGTATAGATAATGGTGTGTGACCCAACTAAATAGGATCTAAATTTTTTTAGAATAAAAACAACGGCTAGAAACTCCTTTTCAGTGGTAGTGTAATTAAGCTGCGCATCATTTAAGATTTTGCTCGCATAGTACTGCATTCTATGTTCTTTTTTTGTCCCTATTTTCTAGGTCAAATTCTTGAAGAAGTAAGATCCATCGTGTTAAGCACGTCTTGGCATCTTTTTTTGCTAGGAGATGTCTAATAGCTGAGTGGTCAGTATAAATAATGGTGTGTGACCCAACCAAATAGGATCTAAATTTTTCTAGGGCAAAGACAACTGCTAGAAATTTTTTTTCAATAGTAGTGTAATTAAGCTGCGCATCATTTAAAGTTTTGCTCGCATAGTAAATAATTCTAGGCAGCTTATTAATTTTTTTGACTTAAAATTGCACCTACAGCATGATCGGATGCATCACACATGAGTTCAAAAGATTCAGACCAGACAGGAGGATGAATGATGGAAGCTGAAATGATTGTCTTTTTAAGAAACTCAAAAGACTCTAAGCACTCAGGAGTGAACTGAAACTTGATTTTTTTTGCTAATAGATTTGTTAATGGGCGAGCCACTTTGTTAAAATTGATAATGTATCTTCTAAAGAATCTAGCATGTCCTAAAAATGAACAGATTTTTATGACAGACTTAGGTGGTGGAAGACTTGCAATCAGATCTATTTTGGCTTTATCCACTTCAATTCCTTTTTCTGAAACTATATGGCCAAAAACAATTCCTTCTTTAACCATGAATTGATATTTTTTTCAGTTGAGAACTAAGTGCTTCTCCTTACATCTCTCTAAGACTAATCTCAAATGATCCAAACATTCGAAGAAGATAGGGCCAAAGATAGAAAAATCATCCATAAAAATTTTTAAAAATCGTTCAACCATATCAGAAAAAATACTGATCATACATCTCTGAAAAGTTGCCAGTGCGTTACATAATCCAAAGTGCATACACTTATAAGCGAAGGTTCTAAATAGACAAGTAAATATAATTTTTTTCTGATCCTCCAAGGCTATGGAGATCTGATTATAGCCGGAGTATCTATCGATAAAATAGTAGAACTCTTGTCCGACTAATTTTTCTAATATTTGATCAATAAATAATAATGAAAAGTGATCTTTTCTTATCACAGCATTCAGTTTTCTATAGTCTATATAGACGCTCCATTCCGTTTGGATCCTAGTTGGAATAAGTTCATTTGTTTTATTCTGGACCACTGTTACCCTAGACTTTTTGGATACCATTTGTATAGGGCTTACCCACGAGCTATCAGAGATAGGGTAGATAATTTCATTATCAAGTAACTTTAGGATTTTCTTTTTGACCATATCTTTCATGGCTGGGTTAAGTCTTCTCTGAACATCTCTAATTGGTTTGGCCTCTTCCTCTAAGTGTATCATGTGTTAAACTATTGAAGGGCTTATTCTCCTAATATCAGCCATGGTCCAACCTATTGCTTCATGATTGTCTCTCAGGATTGCTAAGAACTCCTCTTATTTAAGATTTAGGTCAGATACAATAATTACTGGCAAGATTTCAGCTGAACCTAAATATGCATACTTAAGGTGCTCAGAGAGGAGTTTCAATTCCAATTTGGGTGCCTCCTCTATTGATGGCTTAGGTGATGGTTTAATCATTTCTATGATTAATTCAGTTGGAGGCTTTTATCCCTAGTTAGTCCTATTGTCTGTAGAAATTTTATTGATGTCCTCAGGTTCATTAATTGGCCAGAAACTAGACTCGAAGAAGACTTCCTCATCGCTAATGTCAATGGGTTCGTAAATTTTCTCTTGAAATATATTTACATCAGCATGCTAGGTAGATTCCTATTCTAAATTGAATATATTCAATTCAATGGTCATATTCCCAAAAGATAGCTTTATAAGTCCATTCCAACAGTTGATTTCAGCATTCGCAGTAGCTAAGAATGATCTTCTTAAAATAACAGGAATATGATCTTTGAGATTCGCAATTGGTTCGGTCTCTAAAATGATAAAGTCTACAGGGAAGATAAAATTTTTAATCTTGATTAAAATATCCTCTACCATTCCCTTAGGAATCCTAAGAGATTTATCTGCTAATTGTAATGTGATCTTTGTTGGTAGAAGTTTTTCCAATCTCAGTTACTTATAAACTGAAAATGGAAGAATTTTTGTACTAGCCCCTAAATCTAACAAGGCCTTCTCAATGTGGGTTTCTCCAATATCACATAAAATTATCAGAGATCCTGGATCCTTATATTTTACTGACATATGACTAGACAAGTATGAGCTCACACTTGCTGCTAAAGATGCTCTCTTGGGTATATTGATGGTCCTTTTCTTGGTATAAAGATCTTTTCAAAATTAGCATAGGTCGGAATTTATTTAATCATATCTAGAAGAGGGATATTAACCTGGACTTGCTTAAATATCTCTAAAATTTTATCCAAATATTTTGAATTTTTATTGGACCTTAGTCGATTTGGAAAAAAAGCTCTAGGAATTGTGGGTTTTGAGCTTGGTGTATTATCAGTTTCAGGAGCTTGAGTTTGTAAGATAGGTTGTTCATAAAGTGACTCAGCAGATGAGTTCTCTCTATCATTAGGTATACCTACCTTATTGTCCAATTATTTTTTAGATCTTAAGGTATGAATAGCATTCACATAGTTGACTTAGTTTCCTTGTTGGGATCATAGACCATTTTGGTTTCTTGAATTTGGTTCAGGTTGGCTAGGTGCCTACCTCATTCTCGCTCACTCATGGCAGAAGCTAACTGACCCACTTGCATTTTCAAACGGACAATGGCTTGGGTGCTGGTATTTATAAGTTGGCCTATAGTTTGCATGAAATTGCTCAGTGTGGCATTGGTGTCAACATTGGATTTGGTCAGGACTTCTAAACCTTTTTCTAGAGAAATAAGTTTCTTCTCATTATTATTAAAGCCTGGTGGGTTGTTTATCACAGGATTGGCCTTGGATTTTGCTGGTTGAAGCTAGGACCGCCTACATTTGGATTCTATGACCATGAGAAGTTAGGATGATTCCTCCATCCTGGATTATATGTGGGTGCATAGGGGTTGTTCACTGGTCTCTGGTATGTGGCATTTATCTGTGCACATCCATTCTCTATTGGGTTTATCAAGAAGGGGCATTCCTTAAGGACATAGTCAGGAAAACTATATGCGTTGCATATGGGTGCAGAAACTTGGTTCACGCTAGCTGGTCTCTGTAGCTCTAAGGCCTCTAACTTACGTGCTAAAGTTACAATTTTGGCCTCTGCAGTTAGGAAAATCTGAATTTGGTGCATTCCTCCTCTTGAAGGTGTTGGTCTCTTAGATTTTCTAGTTGTTTCTCATTGTAAATTTTTCTCAACTAGATCTTCTAAGAATTACCAAACTTCAGTGGGTTCCTTGTACATGAATTAACCCTGGCACATGGACTCTAGCATGGTTCTAGAATTTAAATCTAGCCCTTCATAAATTAATCTGGCATAGCCTCCAGATCTCTATTCCATGGTGTGGTCATTGGGTTAAGAGGTTCTTAAAGCGATTGAAGTATTTCTAGAATGATTCGCCAGCTAGTTGGTAAAATTGGTTTATCCCATTTCTAATCCTAGCTGTTTTATGATGGAGAAAAAACTTATTTAGAAATACTTTTATAAAGTCCTTTCATGTTGTGATAGATTGGTTTGAAAGACTATAAAGCCACTTTTTAGCATTATTCTTGAGGGCAAAATTGATCAATCTTAGCTTAACCTCATCTTCTGACAGTTGTTGCAGTCTTATGATTGCACAAACCTCTTCAAACTCTCTAATGAATATGTATGCATCCTCTATTCTCATGAATTTTGGAAGCATGTTGATAATTTGAGGTTTAATTTCAAAGTTATTTATAGTTGGTCGGGGCAACTTGAAGCAAGAAGGTTGGACGGAACTGACTGGATAACAAAAATCCTTAAGGTTTTGAGACTGATTGGGTTCTCCCATTATAGAAGTTGTTGGGTTTGAAACAGGAATCGAATTAATTCTTACTGATCGACCCGACACTCTTCTCCATGAAGAAAGTGGAGAAATCACTTTGTTTTCTATTTTTTTGAATTTTTTGAATTTTTAATTAAATTTTCAATCAAAAGAAGCAAAAAAAAAAGAAGAGGAATCCTAACTAAGGTCTTGTAACTCTAGACAGCTCCTAACTGCTAAGGTTGCTTTTGAGCACTCCAAGTTCAAAATCGACTAACTGAATCAGCCAGATAAGTGTAAGATTGATGGGAGGCTCTCCGTGCTTTCGCAATGGACCTAATTAGATAACCACATTTCTTCAGAACATAGTTTCTGAACTACTTTTTTAGCTACCGACAGGCTAACCAACTTGAATTCAATCCAACTCTTGGATTTCCTTGTCCTAATGAGCTCGAATGTCTCTAGGACTGGTGTCTAATCAATTTTATTTAAGGGTTAAATTATGTAAATACAAGAAAATAATTTGTAGACTAAGAAAGGATGATCAAATTTCCACCTTATCTGATTAATGGGTGATATCTTTAAAATATATTATAAAAATACAATGCAAAGAAAGAAAGATAAATAAATAAAGTGGAAGGTTTTTAAAGTTTAGGTATTTCTTTATATTAGTTAAATTTTATGTGATTAGTATTTTTTTTCTTTTTATATTAATCTAATTATAGAAAGTAAAGTAAATGTTAAATTTTGAATATATTAGTGAGTTATAGAAGAAACGAAGAGATCCAACTAAAAAGAAATTAAATCAACTAATAAGAAAAGAAAACTTATGCGATCTAAATATAATGTGAGAATTATAATTTATATTAAAAGCAAAAAATTAACTAAACAAATAAAGCAGCAATTAAAGGAGAAATCTAAGAATTAAAGATAACGAAACATTTTTTTTTAAATGCAAATCAAAATCTATCATAAGACAATCGTACAACATAACTTCCTGTTATGCCAGGACAACCTTATGTCAGAGCAGATTTTGATTTGACTAAAATAACTTAAAGAAGACAGAAAAAATTACTAAAACTAAAACTAAAAGTACGAAGAACAAAAATCTGAAACACAATTTAAACATGCCAATTCTCTGGCAACGAAAAATTTGATGTGTCTTAAGTTTACCACAAGTGCACGGTGTATAATGTAGCATATCCGACGAGTACGGATCGATCCCACGAAGAATTAAATTTTAAATTGTATGCAAATACTTGCTTAGACGAGCTTTAAAGAAAAAGAAGAGAGATTATTTATAGAATTATAAATTATCAAAGTAATAAATTAATCAAATATAAAGATAAATTATCTAAAAGAGCTAGGGCTTTTAAATCCACTAGACCAATATATTAGAGAGCCTTCCTATAGTTTCTCTTATAATGTCCCTTGATTAAGGTGTAAAACATGAACAAGCATGGATCATGAAGAGATTTAACTCAACTATGATCTATCAAGTATTTTACTTTCATCCTAATTAAGAGACTCTTTCTTTCACCACTTCTCTTGTGTTACCCAAATATCGATTATGAAGAGATTCTGATCCAACTATAATCCATCAAAGTTTTCACAAGAAAAGAGAAGAAAAAGTTTAAAAATTTGTGAGCCTTCTACCAATCATCCCCTCTTATACCGAATCAAGCATAGCCTATGAATGGATTCTTACCCAACGATAGCCCATCAAGTCTCTTGGTAAGAGAGATGAAGGGAGAAAGGCTCTAAAAATTAAAAGCTCGAAAAGAGATATTCAAAAGAGAATGCTTCTATTTATGGTCTAGCTTCATCACAAACCTAGAGGGATTACTTAGCCGGATATAGTTGATTTAAAGCCTTAAAAAAATAAAATAAAATCTTATTCTATTTGTTGGAATTTAATTTATAAAAATTAAAAATTATAGAATTAAAAGGTATAAAAATTTAAACTACTCTATTACAGAAATTAAAATTACAAAAATTAAATAGAATAAAAAATTTTAATTTATTATTGAATAAAAATTCAGATACAAAATTTTTTAACTCGAAGTCATTAATGAGACTTAGAATTAGAATAAAAAAATAAAATAAACCTCTTACAGAACCTGTCTTCTTTCCCTCTCTTGGCTTGGGACCAACCTCTCCTGACTGAGGACAAAGGCCAGCAAACGTGGAAAGAAGGAAAGTGTTTCTTTAATAAGAAAGTCGTAAAGTTCCTTCTGTAAAAGCATCGATTGCAGTTCGAGTTTGAGTTGTAGTCCTAAGTTCTTCCCCTTCTGTTGCATTGGATGTAGTTTCCTTACCTACAGTTTGAGATCCAGTGCCAGTTTCTGCTATTCTCCTTTTAGGAGGCTTTTCTAGGGATTATAGACAATCTGGTAAGCAAGCGCACCCTATTGCATTTCGAGTCTTAAGGTAATCCCTTGGGAAAGAAAGTGCTGGTTCTCTTGCAGAGAGTTCCTGGGAGTTTGAGTCTCCAAACGAGTGTACCAGCCTCCTTCTCGTGTATTGAAAAGATGGAAGAAAATAAAAATAAAGTGACTAAAAAGATTTAAAAGATGGGTATACCTGCTTGTCACACAGACCTCCAACAAAAATTATGATATGGAGAATCTCTAAGAGTGGAGGTATTAGACTTTATTTATAGGTGTGGACAGAGAGAAAATTTTTATATTTTTTAATGTAGAACTAATAAAAAGAATAAGAATTAAAGGATAAATGGATCAGATTGGAAGATCAAAAGAAGATAAAGTTAAAAGTTGAGGCTCTAAAATAATTTTTAAAAAAATATATATATATATATATATATTTTTTTTTTTTTTTTTCCGCGGCTCTTTCCGCGTGAAGGTCTTCTCCTGTGCTCGGTCCTGCATCCAAATCAGCCTGCCAAGCCAAGCGCACGCACCCGCACAGCGCGTGAACCCATGCGCCCAGCCACCGCGATGATCCTTCTTTCCTTTACATTCACGCAATGGCTGGCGTACAAGCCCAGCCACGTGCCGCACTTCCCTTGTTTTGAGACCCAGCCAGCTTCCAGCTCCCTTCCACGTGCGCCATCGATTGTGGACCATTGTGAGCCGCATGAAGACTAAATGGTTCATGGTGGACCAACAGTTAATAGGTTGATCCAGCAAATTTTTGATTTTAATTTTAAATCTATTTAATTTTATTTTTTTTATTTGATCTTTCTAAATCTGCAGATCGATTCTTTCGTATTAATGCATCTCTTATCTGTAAAATATATAAAAAAATATTAATTTTAAAAAAATAAAAATAATTTAATTTATAAATTGATATTTTTATAGATAAATTTATGTACTTATCAATTTCTGGTGTAGAAGAGCCGTGATCAGTTGATTGCATGAGCCGACCCTCCAAATAAACTAACTCCCTATTTTCGAAAATGACAATCTATAACTAATTCACAATGCTCTCGTGAGTATACACTGAGTGCCCCTCTCCGAAACTGATAGAAGGTACATGTTAACCTGTGACTTGGGAGAACTGACCTCCTGATTTTTTCTACCTTATATGACTATTGTGCCCTTGAATGTACATATTTCCAGACTTTAAATACTCCTTTTTGCCTAGAACCTGAATTAGGCGAACCAACGCCATTATGAGATTTAGTTATCTACTCCTTAATATCTAAAAGAAACTCTGATTGATGTGGAGAAGCATCTTCTAGAGAATTTCTAGCGATTGATTCTTACCAAGCGAATGTTTTCTCTTCCCTTTTGCAATAACAAAACAAGAAGATTGAGCTACAAAAACCAAATGTTTAGAAACTTTCATAAAATAGGGATTATGAGTCTCCTCAGAGGGTGTACTCATCAAAAGAGAAAAAAGATTTTGTAATATGTAACTCAGAAGTAGCCATCCTCATCTTTTAGGGGGATTGATTGGCTGCCTTCTTGGGCAGAGCCCAGTCGGCATGCTACCTCCTTAGGCATAGCCTAGCTGGATGCCGGCTGCCCACCAAGAGCGCTAGACTGCGAGTTGTGCCGCTCAGAATTGGATGCAACCGGAACCCTGGTTGTTTAGACCTAGGGATCAAAAACCAACAGGGCTTCCAAGCCGCCAGTCTCCAAACAACCATAGGACTCTAAGGTCACATCAATTCTACCATAGCCATAGCAAATATTAGGTAATTTTTCATAAATAAAAGGCTGCCAATATATGACAGGTATTATGAACCTGAATTTTAGCTCTTGGATAATAAACTTTGTAATATCCAACAAAATACACATCCCTAGCTTGCACTATCCTAGAAGTAGTCCAAGCATCAAGAGAAAGTGGTACACTAGTTTGAGTAGTAATTTTACTAATTTTCATCCTTCCATAATTCCGAAGGAAGGTCAAGTTGGCACACCTAGACATCGATATGTTTAAGCACATCAGTACTAGGCCTAAAACCCGGCCACCATGGCTCAAATGCTAGGAGCTACTCAGCTAAAGACCAAGATTCCTTCTCTAGGATCATGGTCTTATCTTCTTCCAATGAACACACAAACAACAAAAAAACTTTTGATAAAGCAGAAACATGAAAATCCCCAAAAATATTCCAACGAACCCTTATTTCCCAATCTATAAATTCTAAAGGAAGATCTTGACCAAAAAATCTACCTATCAATACATGCCTCTAACGATCTACTAGACCCTCGAGGCCGTGGCCATATCGTCACCCTTGTATGCCCTCTTGGCAAGGATAAAGAACTCATGGGAGGCAAGTTCACAGCCCCGACCAACAGTGAACAGAACACCCAGCAAATCCCTGCACTGAAACCTTTGGTGAACCAGCTGACTGCCCTTCCATAATAAGCGATTTTAAAACCCTTGTCACACTCTTCCCACTTGACTTCGCCCCCGCACTCATCAAAGAGATGGCACTCCTATCACTCAGGGACTGATTTGGGCCCGATCCCGTGGGACCAAGGTCCATGGGGGACCAATCCCTCCAAAGCCCTTAGAGAAGATGATGGAAGAAACACTAAATTGAAAACCATAACTAAAATCCCCTTTAAAGCTTTCACATTCTTGTACTCCAACCTCCAAACACATGAACTACATCTCTATTTTTTTATACATTTGGTTTTTACTTTGTTTATATAGTTATTTTGTCTCCTCATATTCCAACAAAACTCCAACCTTCTTTGGGATACCACGTTAACTTGTAATACCATAATAATAACAAAAATTTATCAATTAAAAAGCATAATTAGCATATTGTATACTTGTATTATCCAACATAATAGATACGTGTTTTATTGAATGCTCAGTGCTAAGCAAACCAACGTATATTAAATATGTTGAAAAAAAACTTCTTATGAAAATTGGTCTGTAATCTGGTAACAAAATAGTTGAATGCAACCAACATGTATTGCAATAGCTTTTTCCTTTTTTTTTAACTCTTTTTTTTAATTTTTGTTAGATGTCGGGAGAGGCTCAATTAGTTATAAGTATATAAAAGACTACTAGAGGCATGTATAGAAATAAATAACATAAGGTCAGGAAAATCGAGTTCCACTGTATGAAAGCAGCAAGGAAGGTGGCATAGTTAGCAAGGAAGTCAACAAGTTGATTTTCTTCACAATCTGTGCGTACTTGAAAACCGCAAGAGAGATGCACTATAATAGTTATTTAAAAGGTGTAATACTTTTATTGAAACAAATTATAATATTGTGTTTCGCTTCTGTGTGACTGTATGTCACGCAAAAGAATTAGGGATATATTTTATTTTTTATGCAAACAATACATATTGATGCCATTTTATCAAGGATATGCAACACGAGAAATTCTTTGTCCACTATCTTCAATGGAGAAAAAAATATGTCGTTTCACCAGATTGGGCCATGTAGCACAATTAATAAGAGGATAGTCATTTAATGTAGCTCAGCTTTTTTTTTTAATTTTTTCTGATCAAAATGCTCTTTCCCTCTTTTTACTCTATTTTGCTCATATTTGGCTAGGATATCGTAAATAATAACAAAATGCCATAATAATAATATGACATCTTGTTGTATTTTATAAATAGTTATCAAGATATCATAAAAAATAATAGAATGTCATAATAATGGTATAATATCTTATTGCATCATATAAACAGTTATCGAGATGTTATAAAAAATAATAGGATATTATAATAATGATATGACATCCTGTTGCATCCCATGATATCTTGCTACATCCTATAAATAATTATCATAATGTCAATGATATAATATCTTATTGTATCATGTATACAATTATCAAGATATTATAAAAAATAATAGGATGTTATAATAATAGTATGATATTCTGTTACATCTTATATACAATTATTGAGATGTCATAAAAAATAATAAGACATCATAATTATTCAAAAATATATATTTGTATGTTTTGTATAATCTACTATTTATATAATAGCTATATTTTCTTTCCTAATTTTTAGGCCATAGTTATATCCTTGGGGGATTAGTTATTTTAGGAGATTTGTTATCTTCCTGATTTCTAGGCCACAATCACATCCTTATGGGATTAGTTATTTTAGAAGATTTGTTATCTGGCTTTGAGGCCTAATTCATGGCAAACCCCTTGTATATATTTTGATATTTTGATTACTGTAAATTAATGAGAAATCATTAAGTTTCAAAATTTACATGATATCAGAGTAGATTCTTCTACTCTAAAACTCGTTAGCCAGTAACCATGGCCGAGTTTAGGGTCGGAGATACCTCACCGTCATATTTCTTGAGTACCTCTAATAACACTGGAACCATCCTGGTCTCATGTTTTCTAATCAGCGAAAACTATCCAACATGGTCCAGGGCAATGAGGAACACTTTATGTGCAAAAAATAAATTAGGGTTCATTGATGAAACCTTGATGAAGCCTAATAATCAAAATATGGAGTTCAATGCATAGGAGACCTGCAACTCCATGATAATGTCATGGATTTTTAACTCCTTGGATAAGAGCTTGTATGGGAGCATAGCATATGCTAAGATGACCAAGAATATATAGGATGATTTGAAGAAGAGATTTTCTTAAAAGAATGTCCTAAGAGTTCATCAGATTAAAATCGAAATTAGTCTTCTACGATAAAACAGACTCTTGGTAGCTACCTACTATACCAAGTTAAAGAATATGTGGGATGAGCTAGATAATTGCTCAAAGAAACATGTGCCATTTGCACGATAGCAACCGAGTACATGAAGGAGATGTTGGGAATAGTGTCCCAAAGCCAATCGTCAGCCTGTTGACGGTTGTGCTCCATTTGTATTAGTACATGAATTATAAATAAATAAAAGTTATTTTGGTATTTTTTCATCACAAATGTTTCATCTTCTAATGAACTCCTGTGTTGTGATGAAGTCCTTAGGACTATTTAGACTCGACAAAGGAGAATTTATCGTTTAGTCCTTAAACATGTTCGCGACCAAATGATACGTTGTTACCAAGGACGACAATATTTATCGAGCATAGGTCGTTGTGTGCCATATGGGTTGGTTGTCCTCATAACCAAAGAGTGTGGAGACACTGGTATGGCATACAGGTGAGATGTAATGGTACATCTGCACTGAACGTGACCAACTCCGGAGCTATTTCTGCTGTCAAGATTTGCTCCGATGGGATATGGGTATAAATGTCCCTCCGACCTGAGACCGCCACGGTGACTTGCAAGCAACTCACTGCACTTAGGCACTGGACTACCTGAATTTTTAATTCAGTGACGGAAGGTTGCTGGGTGTAGTCAAGTACTTGACTTATCGGTGCGTGTGTCAAGATGGGATTGACCACTCCAGTTTAGGAGCTATGTACAGTCGTGTTTCAATTTAGCAAAACCTTGGCCAGGGTAGTCCTAGTGAGGAGTCACAGGACTAATTGAGTTGAGCACGATTCGGATGATATCATCAGGGTTGACAGTTTAACTCTGAGTCATCCTAAACACAGGGGTCAAAAGGGATGAATTATACGGTAACCATATTCACGTAGGTTCTAAATGTTGCGATTGCGATTATTCGACCTATCCGATCGTCGGGTACCATTACTAGATGGTCACTTCGATTAGTACAGAAATTGGTTCTTGTGCTACCGACTTAGGTTCGAACCTGCGGGGTCACACACATTAGAGATTCCTTTCTGATCTGATGGCTGATTATGAGTCTTATCTATCTGAAACTCTATGATTGAGAATTAGGATTCTCTAATCATGAGTTCCACACATTTTGGGTATCGGGGTCAAAATTTTGAATTTTGAATTTGAAATTTGAACTCTTTGATCAGGATTTCATATCGATGGTCTCTGATGCCTGATTGCCCATCGGATTTGGACTCAACATTTATGAGAGGTTTAATTAGTGATTTAATCACTAATTAACTCAATTTTATTGAGTAATTATTTTTGGATCAAGTCCAATTGAATTGGATTCAGTTTGGATTGACCCGATTAGGTTAAATGTTGACCTAATCGCTAAGGTGGTTTAGTCCCTGATTTGATCAGGGGTTAGGTTTAGTTAATTCCTGATTTGATTAGGATTTTATTAAGCCTAATTAAGCCTAATTATGTTGGGTTTAATTTGATCTAATTGTGCTCAACCTATTTTAAACTAGGTTGGCTCAATTTGAATCAAACCACCTTGTTTTAAATTTCCTGCGTCACCCAACTTTCTTGCACCCATTTGAATTCACGAGAAGAAACTTCTCGTGAAATTTTTCTCACGTAAAACCCTTCCCCACATCCTCATTTGTGCGCCATATGGATGGATAAATTAATTAGTTAGCCATTCAAATTCAAAGCATGTTTGAATTTGAATGGATAACTTATCACTTGCCCTTTCATCCTTATCCATTTTGTGCGCCACATTACTTACACGAGAAAAGGTTTCTCGTAAAACTTTTTCACGCACAAAGAGCCACGCCCCTTCTCTTCTCACGCCCAAAAGGATAGGGATAAGTTGGTTTTCGTTTGAATTCAAATGTGTAACCTCTTGTCTTTATCCTCTCACGCGGATAAGACACGTTCGACGTTGTTTTAAAAAGAGGAGAAAGGTGGGACGTGCGTAGAAAAATTAGGAGAGAAACTTTGGGACATGAGGAAGGCTTCTGCATAAGGTGAAGGTCCAAAACCTTCCGAGAGAAAAAGAAAGAAAAAAGAGAAAATTGGGCGCAGGGTTTTTGGTGTGTACCCTAGGGTTTCTACCTAGGGTTCGGGAAGTGAGATTGGTGTGCCACGAGTGTCGTGAGTCCACCAAATTTTAGAGAGAGATCCATCAGCCTCTCAAGTAACTGTGCAGACGATCTGGAGCATCCAAGAAGTCAGCACACATCGATCGAAGGAGTTCGATCAACATCTGCCATCAAAAGGGTGAAATCACGAACTAGCATTCGTGAAGAGCTGATCAGACGGGAGCTTCGTGTGGACGATCCGCAGAGGCCAGACAGTTGGATGGCTGCAACGTAATGATCAGAGCCCTCCGATGATGATCAGATTATGGTGATCGACTACCTGCAAAAGGTGATGTGTTCTGAACACAGTACTGTAAAACGTTTACTGATTCAAATTTGAATTTCAAATTTAAATGCATGCTGTTGTATCATATTTAGATCCTAGTGTAGGATTAATTAGTATTAATTAATGAGATTAATTAATAATTCTGCTGTAAAATAGTAATTTTGAAAAAGTTTTAAAATTACCATTTTGCCCCTGCACTAAATTTTCGCTTCAATTGGTATCAGAGCAGGTTCTAGAATATGATATACATATGCATGCGTAGATTAAGGTGTAATCTATAAGTTTAAATTTGAAATTCAAAATTCGAAATTCGAAATTCAAAAAGATTTGAAATTTGAAATTTGAAATTTGTTAGAAGTTTCAAATTTGAAATTCAAAATTTGAAATTTGAAATTTGGTTGAAATCTCAAATTTGAAATTTGAAATTTGAAATTCGAAATTTGAAATTTGAAATTCAAAATTCAAAATTTGAAATTTGAAATTTGGTTGAAATCTCAAATTTGAAATTTGAAATTTGAAATTTGAAATTCAAAATTTGAAATTTGAAATTCAAAATTCAAAATTTAAAATTCAAAGATTGAAAATTCGAAATTTGAAATTTGGTTGAAATCTCAAATTTGAAATTTAAAATTTAAAATTTGAAATTTAAAATTTGAAATTCAAAATTTAAATTTTGAAATTTATTTATTTAGATATACTTGATCCAAGTAGCAAGTAATCTAATTGGGTTGGTTGCCATGGCCGTCCGGTCATAGGAGAAAAGTAGGGTTTAAAGGCCCTCTCTTCCCATTCGATGGGGTCTCCTATGGCGGTAGGGGTGCCGATGCAATTATATCCCATGCCGATGAAGCAGCGAAAGGACTTAATTAAGAAATTTATCATGAATGTGTTAGATTAGATCTAAAAGAAAATTTATGATTTATTTTGAGTTATTTTCTGTTATGAAATGAGCAATAGAATTGCTGTTTATGAAATGTGCTGACCCGTTTGTGAAATGAGTTAACACATTTGGTGAACAGAAAATAAAATCTTTCAAATTTGAAAATTATTTTCGAAATGCCAAACCCTGACCCATCAGCCCAAGTACTTAATTAAAAGAATTAAGTGTTGTCTAGTAGGTCTAGAATTGTGAATTAAGACCTAAGACAATTGCATAAACTTTTGGGTCAATGGGTTAGATGAATTAGGTCCATAATTGGGTTAGACCTAAGGTTAGTTTAAAAAATGGACTAATTGGAGTAATTGGTCAAATCTAATCAAAAGTTGAATTAGATTAGGTCAAGGATACTCTAGACTCAACTTCAATAGTTGTAGTTGAATGGGTCCATGTCTTTAACTAGACCAAGATGGACTTAATTCATGGCTACGCGGTAGAGCTCTATTTACTAAGTTGATCAAAATTAAAACTAATGAACCGGTTGGTGTCTAAGGTAAGTTCGGCAGTTTTGACCAGTGGTTCTTAAGCGGGAGCTACTCGCATTGATTCGATCATTGACGAGTTAATGGCAAATTCCCACCACTGATCTCACTTACCTGGCCAATCTGGTAAGTTAGATTTTGATTAGATCACTTGGTGATTAGAGCTCACCCATGTCATTAGGTAAATCAGTAAGACTGATTTAGGTGCTCCTAATGCCAGCTTTAATTAAATCTTTTTTAATCTGACTTGGTGAAGTCAGTGGGAGGATTGAAATTGGCTGGATGATTTCTTCTCTACTATTCTTTAATAAAATCCTCAAAATTATTAGGTCCCTAAAATGATTAAGTTATAATGATAACTAAGTCATAGCCTCCCATTAAGTGAATGATAATGAGTCATTAGTTCAATGATCATTGGAGGCCCAAAGGCCTGGTGCTCATTGGCCAATGGAATTATTATTCATAATATGATAATTTGATTGAGTCTTTCTGATGGTGGTTAGGTTGGCCGGCCAAAGTCGGGCCTGATCATTTATTGGTCCGATTCACTAAATTAAGTCATGTTAATGGTTGGACCTAACCAGATCTTTTCAGTGGAGGCCAAAGCCTACTGATTAGGTTCTGGGGCAAAATCAATTACTAGAAGTTGTTTAGAGAAACAACTGGTTAAGAACCTATTCATAGATGCACATGGGTTGACCAACCAAAGTTGGGCTCGTGTGTAGTCTGTGTGGATTCTAGTACCCATTAAGGAATTAAAGTAATTCCTCGAATTAGAGGATGAGGCTACCAGTTCGTAAAAATATTGGGAAAAACTTTAGACTAAAGTCCAAGTCTTTAGTATTAATTTATGTACTAATAGAGGTCTCGTTTTCCTTTAAGCAGCTATGGCCACTACCCTGTCGCTCCGGTCATTATTAGATAATGACAAGCTCATGGGACCCAATTTCGATAGCTGGTATTGAAAATTGAAAATCGTCCTTGAGCATGAGCGGATCCTTTATGTAGTAACGGATCCAGCACCTGAGGAGCCAGCTCCGAACGCTAGTAAGGCGATCCGAGACACTTACTTGAAGTGGCTCAATGACCGCACCACCGTTCGATGTATTATGCTGGCAGCAATGAATGACGAGTTCAGCCGAAGGTTTGAGAACGCCCAGCCACAGGAGATGCTTCAAATGTTGAACGACTCCTTTGGCACGCCTGACGACGTTGAAAGGCACAAAACTAGTTGTGCTATTTTCAATGCTCGGATGAGGGATGGGGCCTCAGTCACTGATCATGTACTGTATATGATCGAGATGATTGAGCGCCTAAGCAAATTGGGCTTTCCTCTGCACGAGCAGCTCGGTAAGGATGCGATCCTTAATTCCTTGCCCAAGTCCTTCCTCCCATTCCTTACTCATTTTCGAATGACAAAGCCTGCAGTAAACTACCACGGATTGTTGGGGTTGCTGCAGAACTTTGAGAAGGATCACCAACTCCATAAGGAGTCGGTGAATGTAGTGGGAGGGTCTTCTTCTCGTCGTCAACCCTTTGGGAAGGGGAAGAAGAACAAGAAGAAGAAAAATAAGAAGGTGCAATCTCATGCTGGGACAGTAGCACGGGGTCAGACCAAGAAGCGCAAGCATGACCAGAGCCAGGCGGAGTGCTTCTTTTGCAAGAAGCACGGGCATTGGAAGAGGAACTGTCCTCAATACATTGCCTCCCTGGACCCGAACAGGCCAAAGAAGAAGCAAGGTAATTATATGATAACTCCTTGCAACTTTTCGATTTGTGATACTACTGCCTGGGTATTGGATACCGAAAGCCCTTATCATATTTGTAATTCGATGCAGGGTCTGCAGGTCAGTAGGAGATTTGATGAAGGCGAGAGGTTCCTGAATGTTGGAGATGGAAGCAAAGTTTCAGTTCTAGCTTTAGGAATCATGAGTCTTGTAATCAATTCTCGTAATGTAATTCTGAGTGAATGTCACTATTGTCCAAGTTTTTTATTAAATATTATTTCTGTAGGCCTTTTGGCCATGTACGGTTATGATTTTTTAATAAAAAAAATATTTGTAATATCATTTTGAATGGTGTTACAATATTTGTTGGACAATTAAATAATGGAATTTACTTACTATCACAGCTTGTTAATGTGGTTCAAAAATTCGGTAAACGCTCTAGAATAGATAATGTGTCAGAAGTCTACCTTTGCACTGTAGGCTAGGTCATATCAATAAGAACAGGATAAACAGGTTGGCTCAAGAAGGAATTCTTGAAGTTAGTAATTGTGAATCACTTCCAACCTGTGAGTCCTGTCTTCTTGGAAAGATGACCAAGTCACCTTTTACTGGAAAAGGTGAGCGAGCCAGTGAACTCTTAGGTCTGGTACATTCTGATGTATGTGGACCCATGAGCTCAAGTGCAAGAGGTGGATTTTTCTACTTCATAACCTTCACAGACGACCTATCTAGGTATGGGTATGTCTATTTAATGAAGCATAAGTCAGAATCATTTAAAATGTTCAAACTATTCCGAAATGAGGTAGAAAAACAAACTGGGAAGTGTATTAAAACTCTTCGATCTGATCGAGGAGGTGAATACCTTTTCAATGAGTTTCTGACGTATCTAGGGGAGAATGGGATTCTCTCTCAGTGGACTCCTCCTGGAACACCACAGCATAATGGTGTGTCTGAAAGGAGGAATCGGACCCTGTTAGACATGGTTCGATCCATGATGGGGTTTGCTGGTCTGCCGATCTCCCTCTGGGGATATGCGCTCAATCGGCTTGTTACCTTCTAAATAGAGTTCCGAGTAAGTCTGTAGCCAAAACGCCATATGAGATATGGATAGGACGTAAGCCAGTACTCTCGCACCTTAGGGTTTGGGGGTGTCCGGCTTATGTTAAACGTTTAATTACAGACAAGCTTGGACCTAGGTCTGACAAGTATAATTTTATAGGGTACCCAAAAGAGACCAAAGGGTATTATTTCTACCTTGCTGATGAGCAAAAGGTGTTTGTCAGCCTTAAGGCAATCTTTTTAGAAAAGGAGTTCCTTAGTGAAGGAACAGTTGCCTCTAAAGTCGAACTTGACGAAGTTCGACAGGTGGAAAAACCGACACATGTTACTGAACCTGAACCGGATTTGATTAGATCAGATCCGGAGCCCATTGATTATGCACCCTTAAGGCGGTCTGGTAGAGTACCACATCAACCGGACAGATATTATGGTTTCTTGGTCCGGGATGGTGATCCTATCAAACTTGATGAAAACGATGAGGATCCGATCACCTACATGGATGCAATGCAGAGACCTGACTTGAGAAATGGCTAGAGGCCATGAAATCCGAAATGGAGTCCATGAAGGTCAACGATGTGTGGACATTGGTTGACCCACCCGAAGGAGTAAAACCCATAGGGTGTAAGTGGGTCTTCAAAAGGAAGAGGGGCGCAGACGAAAAGGTGGAGACCTATAAAGCCCGTCTGGTTGCCAAGGGATATCGTCAACGTTATGGTATAAACTATGACGAGACGTTTTCTCCTGTGGCAATGCTCAAATCCATTCGGATTATGCTTGCGATAGCTGCCCATCTGGACTATGAAATCTGGCAGATGGATGTGAAGACAGCTTTCCTAAACGGAGAGCTGGACGAAGAGGTGTATATGATACAACCTGAAGGGTTCACATCCACAGATGAGTCTAAGGTGTGCAAGCTACAGAGGTCCATTTATGGACTTAAGCAGGCATCTCGGAGTTGGAACATACGTTTTGATAGGATGATCAAAACGTATGGCTTCGTTAAGAACGGAGAAGAATCCTGCATTTATAAGTGGGCTAATGGTCCAGCAGTAGTATTTCTTGTATTGTATGTGGATGACATTCTCTTAATCGGGAATGATGTCTCTGCATTACAGGGAATAAAGATTTAGCTATCGTCACAGTTCTCCATGAAGGATCTGGGAGAAGCTTCCTACATTTTAGGGATGAGGATCTATAGGGATAGATCCAAAAAGTTGCTTGGCTTATCCCAGTCCACGTACATTGATACTATGCTGAAAAGGTTCAGTATGGAAAATTCCAAGAAAGGCTATCTACCGATAGGCCATGGAATTTCTCTCTCGAAGAGGGATTGTCCGACAACACCTCAAGAGAGAGAGCGTATGGGTAGGATTTCATATGCTTCGGTAGTGGGATCTATCATGTACGCCATGACATGTACACGGCCAGATGTGGCATACTCACTAGGGTAGTGAGTAGATACCAATCTGATCCAGGAGAGAATCACTGGAAGGTTGTTAAAACCATCCTGAAGTATTTAAGAAATACTAAGGACCAGTGGCTTATATATGTGAATCGGAC